>NC_034009.1:36144793-36237471 GCF_000346465.2 Prunus persica | reverse complement strand
GACGCTTTCGGATGTGGTGGGCACCAGGGGGCCCCCTCCCCGAGGGATCTCTCTCTCTCTCTCTCTCTCTCTCTCTCTCACTCATATTATATACCTACATTAGCAACCGGCTCCACAGTCTCTCCGTTTGAAACATTTCATCAAACACCTTTATCTGTTCCCACCTTTAGAAGAAAAAAAAACCAATGAATACACTTAAGACTTTTGGGCAAAATTAATAGGAAAGACTTTCTTGCGCCCCCACTTGCCACAACATGGTTATGCTATTGTACACCCATAAACATGGGTTCTACAATACATATATATTAGATATTTAACTTATTTTCCACATTTACGCTTAAACGTTCAGGAAATATTATGGATTAATCACTCTTTTTGTTGCTTGGAGTGGGAAACCTCTCTTGACAATGTATACACATACAGATATTCTATAATGTGACCCGTCTTAGATATTATCCTTTTATTTCACTCACGCATAAATTACACACATTAAAAATAAAAATAAAAATTCATCACTTTTTTGGGTTACAAGCACTTTTCAAGACAGATGGGCTTCCACTATATAATTAAAGTCCAAAACAATATCATATTGAACGCAAATATTCCACTCAGCTTAGACCTAAATTAGGTTAAACCATTATCCCTTCAAATTTGGATGAACTTTTTGCTTGAACAAAACAAGAAAGATAAACAAGTGGCGCAATGTATGTCCATAGACTCAGCTGTGTGGTCTGGAGGGAGCCATGAATATGCAGTACTAGTTATGAGAGCTAGCTACTAACTTCTGCTTATCCAAAACTTTAAGATTTGCAATCCTAAAGAAGTACGATATTCATAGAAAGAGTATATCCACAATGAAGAAAAATGCTGGTTTTGATCCTCAATGCAATTTCACAATTGGATGAATCTTCTTATGTAGGGCTCTTGCGTACTCATTCGGCCAATGTTTTTTGTTTTGTTTTGCTTATTTTGATGCTTCTTTCCCCATTATTAGCTCAACTGATTGAAATTGAGCAGAGCGACTTCCATTAATAAATAATTTTGAATTGAAATAGGAAGAATGAAAGAAGTTGAGACTTCACCCGAAAATCAATTTGCGATGGGATAGTAGAGCATCTTATAGGCAAATAATAACTTGGTTGAAAACATTCAACTGGAAATTCCAAAAGGTATGTAATAATTTCGAAACACATCAGCAACTCACTCACTGCATATTTATATCTATAAAAATTAAAAAAACAGGCCTCAAATAGTCAAACTGATATCTCTGGCGTGTGAAGTGAGAGCACGACTTTGACTCGCACCCAACCAAAAAAAAAAAAAAAAAAAAAAGAAGAAGAAGAAGATTAAAGCACAATTAATTTCCTACAGTCCCATCTCACCAGCCATTTTTAGGGTTTTTGGCATATTACAAAACCGCGTTAATTCATCACTGGTTCATTTTCAGGCAGCTCATCATGATGGTTACCATTGGCAAAATATAATATGTATATATACTTCCTCTGCATGAATAATTGAATATTAAAACGGCAAGGTCAAGTTCTAGATTATTATTTTTCTAAGACAGAATCCGTGGGAAATAATTGCAGCTTAAATGCCAAAGAATCAAGAACAAATCTTGCAATTGAGCTGTCCCTCACTTTATAACGCGTGTGATTATGTTAAACAAGACAACTATGCATCGTGAAATGGGTGGATAATACCACACACCAACTCCTTTCCGTCACTGCTTAAGCACTGCACTATATTATTTCTTAAACATTATATAGACTTAGGGAGATTTTTTTGTTGTTGACAAATTAGGGTTTAGCATTTCACCAAACATAACATGTTGATTATCACGTGGTTTCACTCGTAAGGCATGTGTGTTTTTATTTTCTCAATTTTACAAAACTACGAGATTGCCCCTTTTATCAACATTGAAAATTTGTTGCAATATGGCTTCGCCGTTAACTGACCGTTAAAATTTTCGTTAAGTGATAAGTTGTCAATTTCGGAGCACACTTTTTTGCTTTAGAGCATCTTCAAGGGAGATGTCAAATGTAAAATGTAAAATTTGAATTTAATGGCTTATGTGGCAATTTAACACTTCGAAAAATATTTAACTCCATTCGAAATGCCAAATATTATTTTATTTTATTATATTTTAAAAAACAAATAGAGCTCATATGATGCATAAAGTTTTTAAATATAGTAAATGATAGTGGAGTCTATGACTAAAAAATTATTAAAATAAGTTTTTAGATATGTTATTTTTGACATATCTCTTACAGCCTTCAAATCCATATAGGATTTAACTACTCGAATGATTAGTTTTGTTAATCAAGGGGTTATACACTAAGTGGGCACGTGTTAACTAAATCCTCTATGATCATTATCAGTCGTTTTGAGAGGTCAATCCTTAAAACCAATGAACATGCAGTGGCAGCTAGCTCTATAATATAGGGATTTAGTTGAGAGGATAAGATCACTTCAGTTGGTTTCTAAGAAACTCATCGAAAATGAAAGGCAAAATTTCAGGGTTCTTTTCTTTAAAAGTAATTTTAAACTCAAAGGGGGAGGAGACAGAGAGAAAATGGCCGACAGAATTTGAGGGTTAAATGGGACCCAATATCATTTGGAGTTTGGACAAAGACGAAGCCCCTGCACTTCTGTGGAGATTCTCATAGCTCATTAGCCATGGACCACCCGGGGTCCGATTTGAAATCCGGACACGTGGCAGCAGCCCACAACCAAAAACTAACTAGCATTTTGTGCACCTAATATGTGTGCACCATGGACCACCTAAAGTCTCGTCCCAACCTTGGAACCGGTTATATGGAAATGGAATATGGACAATGGGTGGGGAAGCTTGCAGAGTGAGCTCTCCCAATCCCGGAAATAATAACAAAGAGGAGCTCACAAGCAAAGTCTCAAATGTGCCCAAAATTGGATTGCTTGATTTTGACGGTCTCCTGGGTTTCCATGATTGACTAGAACTACTCGGACGAACACACTAAATAATATCTTCATTGTTTTTCAGGTTACAAAATGACTCAATTTTTATTAGTTACTGAATTATGTGACAAGTGACGTGACAATTTCTTAGTTAAACTTGAAGTAAGTTGTGAAATGTGTTATATTATGAAATTGATAGGTTTGATGTAAAGACTATATCTGCAAATGAATCCAAATTTAAAAATAAATTCATTGTTTAACGGGGTTACATTTTAATAACAAATTAATCCAAATTAAACAAAAATTAAAAACTTGATTAATTAGAAGTTGATGACTCAAAAGACATTCGTGTACTTGAAATGGAGATGTTCGCTTTCAGGCCAAAAGGGATGACGTTGGCCTGTCGGTGCTTCACTGGAAGTCAGAATTGAGTGCCTTCTCTTGGACATCCAATACAACACCCTATCCACACCTATAAAATATTTTAAAAAATAATAATAAGTTTAATATTAATTAAGCGAATGATGACATATGTCAAAATTAATTGCCGCCAAAAATGCTTGCGAATGTATTCATTTTCCTTTTCCTTTTCATTTGTTTTGAATAAGTATGCTTTTTTTTGTTTATCAAATGTAGAATCAAAGCATGGATACGAGGATTTTAATGGCTCACAATTAAGTTGAATTTATAATATACAAAGAGCTTTCGTTGTGGAATCCCTCAAATATAAGGGACACTCTTGTAGGGTCCATTTCGCATTGTTTCACTAATCCAAACTGTCTATTTTATAGATATTTATTCAAAGATTATCTATACAAAAAATAACTTGAATCTGATATCATTTGATCATTCAATTAAATTATTGAAATTTAAGTACTTTCTTAAAGCATCATGTTCATTTATTTTGTTGGTCTCAATTAGATGTCTTAATGATTTTCAATATGTCTAATTTTTTGCAAGGAAGATCTATGAATGAAGACTTGAAACATAAAAGATTTGGATTGTTGAAAAAAAATTCATAAAATACCCTAAAGGGTGTCCCTCAAATAAAATTATTTGAAAGAATTCATCAATATGGAAGAGGACTGTTATAATATATATATATATTCTTTAGGGTATCCTACGTTTGGATTAGTGAAATACAATTCGGAGTATGCCTAACAAGGATGTCCCTCAAATAAGCTCATTTGAAGAATCCTTTAATGGAAGCTATATATATATATATGTTATTGGTAAAAATATATAAAACGGAATCAAAACCTAAATATGAATATTACCGTCATATATAAGAATCTATGTCTATATCTCGGAAGCAGCACTTGTGCTATAAGACACCTAGCTAGCTGTACTGTACTTAATTGTATAATTAATTCAAATTAATTAGGGAAGTACGTGTGCAAAATTTTAATAACGATGACGATATCCGTAAAAGCAACTAGTTAATGAAAAAAGACTGGTATTTTTATTGTTATAACAATTATTGTTAAGATGAGCCAAAAAGAACATATAATTGTTAATGATCTTAATTATAATACGTAAGCAGCTCCAACTGCGTTTCTCTCTGGTCAAAGTATCGGCACCGTCAATTCATTATTCATACTGTCGGACTTGTGTCTCTTTTTGGTTGTTCCCTCATCTCCCTCTCGAGCAAGCTCTCCATGATGAGGCCCCCTCTCTATTATATATATATGCATGCAAATGCTCCATTTTCCACAACTTCTCTAGCTCGCTCGCTTTCTCTCTCTCTCTCTCTCTCTCTCTCTCCCTCTCTCAATAACAGTTTTCAATCTCCAAAAGCACTAAATTAGTAGCCAAGGAATTCACTAGGGCTAGCTTGAAAATGTTGTCGAAAAAAGCAAGTTGTGACTCACACGGGCAAGACTCTTCCTACTTCCTAGGTTGGCAAGAGTATGAGAAGAACCCTTATGATCCAGTTCAAAATCCAAACGGCATCATTCAGATGGGACTTGCAGAGAATCAAGTAAGCAGCAGCATGAAATTTTAGCTAGCTATACTTTGTGTGTCAAATAAAATATTTGTCACATCCGGTGACGTGGCCATGCCTCAAGTCAGCAGCACAATGAAGCAAAATAATAATAATAATAATATAATGTGATTAGATGGTTGTTGAACAAGTGATCACGAATCTAAGTTGGTTGGTGATTTTGAGTGCGTGTGCATGGTCTTTAATTACATGTGTATTATTTTTTTATTGTTCTTAATTATTAATTAGTGTCATAATATTTTTAGACATTCTCAATCTCTTACGCAATTCCACTTCCAGTAGTCGCTGACATTGATTTATACAACACGTACGTATATTTCTCCTTGCAGCTTTCGTTTGACTTGGTTGAGTCATGGCTTGCAAGCAACCCGGACGCACTGGAGCTGAAAAGAAATGGAGGATCCGTTTTCAGAGAGCTGGCTCTCTTTCAAGACTATCACGGCTTCCCTGCTTTCAAAAATGTAATATTAAATTATTCTCTCTCTTTTATAAGTATTTATATACTCACAATCTTTATGAAAAAATGGTGACTAATATTCACTATATGTACAGGAGCTGGTAGAGTTCATGGCGGAAATGAGGGGTAACAGAGTAAAATTCGATCCAAACAAGCTCGTGCTCACGGCTGGTTCAACTTCTGCAAATGAGACTCTCATGTTTTGCCTTGCTGAGCCCGGCGAAGCGTTCCTCCTTCCCACTCCATACTACCCAGGGTACGTATGCGTGAGTTATATATAATATTTCTCTCGCAACACTCGAGAACCTTTTATATGAGCTAGTTATATATAATCTCTCTCATAACACGCATATGGGAAACTCACTACATAATAGTGATTCTTACATTTTCATATAATCCGCGTTTTCAATACTTTTTCCACACGTATAACTTCTTAATCAGTATTTAATACTTAATTAAGTTTGCATATTAAACTTAAACTTAGTTTTTGTTATTAATTAATCACTTTTATTGGCAGGTTTGATAGAGATCTTAAGTGGCGCACCGGAGTTGAAATTGTTCCCATACAATGCACAAGTGAAAATGGCTTCCAAATCACTGCGCCTGCATTGGAGGAAGCCTATCAACGAGCCCAAGAATTCAATCTAAAAGTCAAAGGGGTGCTGGTTACAAATCCCTCAAACCCTTTAGGCACAACAATGACAACACTGGAGCTTAACCACCTCATAGACTTTGCTCTTGCAAAAGAAATCCACATAATAAGCGACGAAATATATTCAGGAACAGTCTTCAACTCTCCTAGTTTCGTAAGCATCGTGGAAGCCGTAACCGAACGAAACCTAGAAGACACTGAACTATGGAACCGCGTTCACATTGTGTACAGCCTCTCTAAGGATCTTGGCCTGCCGGGTTTTCGGGTAGGCATGATATACTCAAACAATCAAACAGTTGTGTCCGCAGCCACAAAGATGTCAAGCTTTGGACTTGTCTCTTCACAAACTCAATACATGCTTTCCCACATGCTCAAAGACAAGAAATTCACAGCCAATTACTTGAAGGAGAACCAGAAGAGGCTTAGAAAGAGAAGGCAGATGTTTGTTTGTGGGCTGAAAGGGGCAGGGATTAGGTGTTTGAAAAGCAATGCTGGGTTGTTTTGTTGGGTGGACATGAGGCACCTTTTGAAGTCTAACACTTTTGAAGCTGAAAAGGAGCTTTGGATGAAAGTGGTTTGTGAATTTGGGCTCAACATCTCTCCTGGGTCGTCTTGCCATTGCTCTGAACCGGGTTGGTTCAGAATGTGCTATGCAAACATGTCCGAGGACACACTCGAGGTTGCAATGCAACGTATCAAGGCCCTTGTGGAGCCCACCATGGTTCACCAATCGGTGGTCTCTAAATCAACTTGGTTGCAGACCAAGTGGGTTTTTCAATTGGCTTCATATGATCGTGAATCAGACCGTTAATTAGCTAGTCCTCCTAGGTAATTAACTCCCAAGTGAAATGTTGAATTTATTTGTTTTGCTCATGAAGCCTGGCTAAGCTAGAGATTAAGTATGTGATCATTGCAGATAGTGTATGTTTCATCACCAGAAAATGTAGTCAAAATATTGTATTTATTCATTGTGTTTCTTCTTGTACTTTGTTTGTATTGAAACTACTTTACTTCGTGTGTTGTACAATTGTCAGTTTGTAACATTAAGTTTAAGAATTTTGGAGATTATAAAGCAACGTATTGAAGGCCTTGCAGTTTGGGCTGGACTGCTCCACTTGCTCGACTGGTAAAGACAGCCCAGGGAAACGGCGGTGGATATGACCCAATTGGGCGGGTCCGCAGCATTACTTGTAACTGGATAAGATGTTACGTACTTGGATAGTTGGATTGTCTGCCACGTGGCTTTACCTTTCACCCGTGTAATTTTTTTTTATACAAATGATACGAGGGGAGGAGACATCGGACTTACAACTTCAAATGAAAAAAGTAAATACTCTTAACTAATTGAGTTACAAACTTTTTCTTACTGCACAAATTTTTGAGAGAGACTGAACTAAAGATGATATGCGCTGAGAGACAAAGCTTAAACTTCTTTTTCTTTTTTGACTTTTATTTTTCAATGCGAAAAGCTTTGGTTGTTTGTTCCCCATCAAAATCTACTTCTAATTCCAACCATTATATTTTTGCTAGCCCCCGAACAAGGCCCTCTTTAGGAAAGAAAGCTTCCAATGGTATTCCCAAGCAGTAAAAGTGAATCAATTTTTTTTATTTTCCGAATTGCTTCACCAGCTGCAAATTATACACAAAAAGAAAAAGGATAAGCAAAACCCACAACTTCAATCAATTCCAACCCAAAATCCCAAATTTCTCACAAAAACACGGGACTCTGGCGATTGGATTGGATTGTGGGTGGCTGTCGAAGTTGGGGATAGGAACTGACTGGGTTTTTGCTATTTGTTTTATTTATTTTTTAAATTTAATTTAGGCTTAACAGAGTTAAGTGGGAGTTAAGTTGTGTTAATTGGATGGACATGTGTCAAGATTTGAGATAGAAGACGTAGGGGTAAAGAGAAATTGGGGTTAGAGAATCTGAACTCTTATATATGCTCCTTTAAGTTAGGTCTTATCTTTTAACCGTTGAATCAGGCTAACCAATTTGATATAACGTTTAATAAATAGGCCACCGTATATAAGGCCCTCGCTATAGAATTTTTGTTATAATTCCTACCAAAAATTTGGGATTAAATTGAATTCTAATCCTACTAAGTAATGTAATTGCACATAGTATCAAACACATTATTAAATTAGTATTATCATTTTCGATCCAATGAAATATAATGCAATCTAGTTCTACCTCATAATATAAAGTGTCAATGAGTCACAAAAAGACTTCACTTGAATTTTTAATAAAAAATTCCACATTGTCCTTATAGAAGCACTTCCTCAGGCCATCTCCAACCATGAGGACCAAACTCAAATTTTAGGATTATAGCCCCAAAAACCTTCTCCAACCATGTATAATGAAGAGTGGTAATTTGGGTCAGACTGAAATCTTGGGTGGAATTTGGCCCAATTTTCCAAGGCTGGTGGAATTTATGTGGGCCCCAAGTCGAAGCCAACTTGTGCAGCATGTGAAGGAATGACAAGACAAAGCAAATTTGCTGGACACGTGGAAGGCTCACATCAAAGGACGTTGGAATCCCTTTGAAAACCAATTATGCATCTACTTGTTCTTTTTTTTTATTTATTCTTTATATAATCTTTTGGAGCCTTTAAAAGCTGGCCACGTGTAAAGCAATGGGAACCAACTTTTTGTCATTTTTCAAGCTTTCTCAAATAGATATAAACAGCCCATATATTTTTTCAACTTGATTTTTAACGAGAAAAAGATTCAATAATCAAAATTAAAATCAAATGGTTAAAATAATTTTTTAAATTTATCTGAATGAGATCCCACTCTCAAACTCTACAATCATTCTCATTTTAATTTTAAGCGAAAAAAAAAGTTATGTTTATGGAATTTTAATTTTTTAAGATTAAAATGTTTAGAAAATTAATTCATGAATGTTGAAACAAAAATAATGTCAAGAAAAATTAATGACAAAAAAAAATTAAGTGTTAATCATTCTTAAACAATTTAATAAAGTTGCGGACTCAAATTATGAGTCTGCAAGGTTGGAGAAAAAAAAAATTTAAGTCCTAAAAATACGTGAATAGTGGTATTTTAGAAGGTGAAAATTTAAGTTTAGCCCAAATATGAATGGAGATGGTCTTAATAATGTCCTTTCGTCTCATCCCGTAGAGCCTAATGGGCCGTTTGTTTTGGGCTTAACTTCTTTTTGATCGGCTGCGAAAAATGACAGCCCAACATCGCAAACCGTGAAGAGTATCGATCACGAAAATGGGCCAATCGCACGTTTACACGCCCACTGCGCTTTGCAATCACGAGCATGAAACGTCAGGAGCGCATATTAATGGATGGATCGTGATGTAGCGTAATGCGCACACCAATAAGGACTGAAAATTAATACGAAAGAACCTTCGGCAGTTGCAAATACCTGGACAGTTGGAAGTGGCTGTCCGCCACGTGGCTTTCCCGTTAGTCGCTCGATTTTTTGAGTGAGAGTGAAATACACAAACGAACGTGTCATTCCGGAGTACCTTTACGTATTTCTCCGAGACAAAAAGTTGGTTCTTCGCTTTCCCTTCTTCACCAATCATTAATCTCCTTCTCTCTCTTTTTGCCTGAGAAACCTTTTTTAGGGTTTTCTTTTTATTTATTTATTCCTCTGGAGTTTCTGTGAAGTCGAAGCGAAAGCGCGGCAATGGCAATGGCCATGGCCTACAAGCCTTAATTCGACTCTCGCTTTGCAATTCGGTTTAATTCGCTTTATGTGCAAGACCCGCTTGGATCAGTTGGAGTTTGAATTACTCGGATTGGTTCAGGTACTCGTTTTTCTTATAATTCTGCATTTATTTGATCTAATTAATTATTGCGGACTTTGTCTGTCTACTTTGTTTACAATTTTCACAGAGTCTGAATCTTTGATCAAATTCTTAATAATTGGTTGTTTGAGATTTATGTATGTGTGAAATCCAACGGTTGCTTCGGTATGTTGTTGCATATAATTTGAATCGAAGCAATGTGAGCAGCTTTTGTTTTGTCTTAGTGAGAAATGAAGTTGAATTTCGTATATCAATAAGGAAACAATGACTTATGGATTCTACTTTTAAATTCAGATAGGTAGGAAAATTGCAGCAGCTGAGTGTTCAGCTTATGGTGTAATCGGGATGTCTCGTGTGTGTTTCGTTGGGTGATGAGATACTTGGAAGCTTGCAGATATAGTGTACAGAAATGAATCTTGCAGCTCTTTTGACTTCTGCTGGAATTAATATAGCTGTGTGTGTGATACTTTTTTCGCTGTATTCGATATTGAGAAAACAACCAAGCAATGTTAATGTCTACTTTGGACGAAGAATTTCAATAGCCACAAGAAGAAGTGACCCCTTCTGCTTGGATAGATTTGTTCCGTCTGCTAGTTGGCTATTGAAAGCCTGGAGAACGAAAGAAGAAGATTTATTGGCTGTTGGTGGCTTGGATTCTGTAGTTTTTATCAGGATGGTTGTTTTCAGGTAATTCAACCCTGCCCAGATTATTATGCTTTATGTTTGTGCCATTTCAGTCTCAGCTCAATTCCATGCTTGTACAACAACGATTTCTACTTAATGGTTCTATGTTTCTCACTTCCCCTAATTGTTTATCTATTTACAGCCTTCGAATCTTTTCCATTGCTGCTGTCGTATGTGTTTTTATAGTGCTTCCGGTGAATTATCATGGGCAGAAGATGCATCATCAGCACATCCCTTTACAATCCTTGGAAGTATTTACCATCTTGAATGTTCAAGAAGGTTCAAAGTGGTATGAGATATATAGTCCTGATGATTAATCCAATTTCTAAAGAAAGAAAAGATTTATCGTATACTCAATCTTATTGTACACATTTGAAGTTGTAGATAGCAAACAAATTTTATGAATCCGCATATTATTTTGTCTCAATTTTGATGAATTTAAAATAGTGATTTAACTTGTTTGGTTATATACACCAGGAAACTAGTTTCTTATTGGTTATTTTCTCTCTGTTGTAATTCATCTCAGGCTCTGGACCCATTGTCTCGCATTGTACATTATTACCTTTTCAGCTTGTATTCTCCTTTACTTTGTAAGGATATAAACCCTATCTCCTCTATCTGTTGTTGTATATTGTAGTATATATAATTTAAGAAGTTCTTCATCTTGCTTTTAATCCTTACAAATATAAATATCTTAAGACATTAAGTCTATGAATCTGTTGTGGTTTTTCTGTAGGAATATAAGACCATCACTAAAATGAGGCTGGCACATATCACTGCATCTTCTTCAAATCCAAGTTACTTTACAGTTGTTGTTCGTGCTATTCCCTGGTCAGCGGAAGAATCATACAGTGATTCAGTAAGAAAATTCTTCACAAAATATCATGCATCAAGCTACTTGTCACACCAAATGGTGTATCGATCTGGTAAAATTCAGAAACTGATGGTATGTATGTGGCTTGAATTATTTATTTTGTTTCCTAGCAACTTAATTGTTTTAAAAGTTCTTAAAATCTTTAAATTACACAACAGTCAATTGCTCTATTATTGGCTAATACTGTCATAACTGCTAGCATGACTTGCACTTAGACCAATATGTGGTTTAAGGATATATGAAAAATATATGCTGGGTTTTTACGGAAACTGAATACAGGATGCCTGATTTTTATTATTATTATTTTTTTTCTGCCATTGCATTTGTTCAATTATTTCCCATAAAAAAATTAAATGTTATTTTTTTGGGTTTCTGTTTTATGTGTCAATGAATTTTCAAATTTAGGAGTTGCAACTACACCCTTTTGACTAATAATCAAGTCTTACAGAGGATTTGACTAGTAATCAACTACACCATTTATTGCTTGTATATTTTGGTGTGCATTCAATAATCAGAGACTAGACAGAGGATATGGAGCCATCAACTGTCATGTCTTTGTAGAAGATAACATAGACTACTATGGAATTTGGTGTGCAGCCTGCAATTATTCGGATTTTATTGTATGATTTTAAGAGTTGCAGTGCACGTTGTATCAGGAAAAAGGAAAACATATGATTACTGTTTTATGATTATATCAGTTGGTGCTGAAATTTTTGTATGTGAAAGAAAATAAGATAAACTTGATTCTGTATTGATGATTTTATGCAGTAGTTGAAGTTGTAGGATTCCAAATGCAAAGGAGAATGAGCAACTTTGCAGTTGATTCTTGCATTTTCTTTTCAGTTTCTGTTTTGAGGCAACTATATTCTTGAGAGATTTCCTCTAAGTGAATACCTATTTGTTTATTGAATTGATGAAAGGAATCTTTATTGTGATGAATATTGCTTCATGGTATTTCTTCCCTGCATTGAAGTTTTTTTTATAAATGTTTAATATTTTAGTTATACTAAGTATACCCCTAGATCCATAAATTGAACTGTGAAGTTTATTTTATTTTATTTATTTTTAATATAACAAATTTGGAATTTACATGTTAAACTTTGCAGAGTGATGCAGGGAAGGTGTGCAAGATTCTTAAGGATGCCTCTGTTGACCAAACCCGTAAACCAGATTTGTTTCAGTGTGGTTTTTGTGGAGGAGCTACTGATTCTTTTAAGATTCTCTCGAACGAAACAGAGAGTGTTAGAGGGAAGTCATCCCTTATTGACAATGGTGTGGGTGGAAGAAAAAAGGTCACACAAGCTCTGGCCCCAATTAATTTAATAGCTCTGGTTTTCCATCACCTATACATATACAACTAGTGGTTGTGTATGGCTTGACTCTTTTGCATCTGGTTTGGTCCCTTTAAAATGGTTTGGCAACCATTGAGTTCTTAACAAATTCTGTACTGCAGTTTAAAGGCAGTGATGCCAATATTCCTTTGAAAAATATTGTTTTGTTGTAAGCATTCTTAGTATCGTCATTTATTCTTGCTTTATTCTAGATGTTCCTTATACGGTTGGCCACATAGTATTTTGGACTGGAAAATTTTGGAAACAGAAGTATCTTTGGTGCGATTGGTTTTTTTTTTATTTTATTTTTTATAATAGAAATAAAAGTAATGTTGAATGAGTAATTAATATTTATATATAATGTATGTATTTTATTTATGTGAGTTAATAGGTTTATTTCACATAAAATCCCCCCCCCACACACACAAGCACATATATTTATGCCATTCTTCCCGTAATTAGTCCATTTATATATGGCGCGAGTCTGACAGGACCTAAATCTGCCAAGTAGCTAGCTGGCCAAAATTCCCACATGGAAGTCATAGACATGAGGATAAATCTGGCCCACATAGTCTCTTCCCCATAAGAAAAATGAGGATAGACATTTTTCATTTGTGGTTCTGTTTCTTTGACTTGATCTTGTCGTAAAAATGTATTTCTGCGAGTGAGCCAAAACTTTTTGTGGAAATTGAAAAATTGTAACCTAAAATATGTTGGGGTCTTACATACAGGTGTGTGCTGCTGGCTTTTGTCTTTTTCAAGACTCGCTATGCTGCTGTTTGTTACTTCACAGGGTGCTTTCAGTCATCAAATCCCCTTGTTATGGTATGGGGTGACAGATATGCTCCCCGGAACCAAATGATGTTTATTGGTCAAACCTTTTGGATACCGTACGGACAATGTGGATCCGGAAGATAGCTACACTCTGGCTGCTATGCTTTATGCTTGTGTTCTTATTCCCGTCACATTTGTTCAAGGCTTGACTCAACTAGAATTTCTACAACAAGCATTTCCATTTCTGAGAGGACTTCTTAAGAAGTAAGTAAACAATGACACACATTTTGTGCTTGTTACTGTATTTTTAATGCTATTTACCATATTTTTTTGTTATGCTTGACACGGACATTTTGTGCTTGCAGGAAAATTATAAGCCAGCTGGTGACGGGGTACCTGCCAAGTGTGGTTTTAATTTTGGCTTTTTACTCAGTTCCACCAGTTATGATGCTATTTTCGACAGCAGAGGGGTGTATCTCCCGTAGTGGGAGGAAAAAGAGTGCATGCTTCAAAGTCTTATACTTCACAATCTGGAATGTCTTTTTTGTTAATATTTTTACTGGTTCTCTTATCCGCCAATTGAGTGTATTTGCTAGTGTGAAAGACATACCTGCGCAACTTGCCAACGCAGTTCCAGCACAGGTGATATGCCCTTGATTATTAAATCCGATACAAGTGCCTACTGTTTTTTTGGGTTCAAGTTCGGAACTAATATGCTTTGCAATTGAGAAGGATTAAGCCCTCTACTTATAGATATTACTTTGTCCATTTACAATTGTCTTCTTATGTAAACTTCAAGCCATTTTAATTTGAACTGATGGTCATAAGGGTTAACAAAGTGATGTAAGAGTTTTATAAGTGTTAATGATCTTTAGTCCTCGTGCTAGTAATGAGCCTTATAAAAGTTTTCCAGTCTTTTTTTATCTTAGAAAGTGTAGAGCTTTAATATTGATTTTAATTATGAGTATGGTTTCAAATTTTCAGGCTAAATTTTTCATGACTTATGTTTTATCATCCGGTTGGGCAAGCTTGGCATGTGAACTCATGCAAATTTATCCTCTTCTCTGCAACTATTTCCGAAGGTTCATATTACTCAAGGATGGGTACAATGACACACTAACGTTTCCATATCATACAGAAATTCCTAGAGTCCTGCTGTTTGGGTTTGTTGGCTTCACCTGTTCCATCTTGGTTCCCCTAATATTGCCATTCTTGCTGGTTTACTTTGTACTTGCTTACCTTATATATCGAAACCAGGTGAGGGCTCTTCTTATCAATGCTTTTTAACATCATGCATTCCATGGGTTAGCATTGGTTTTTATTTGCTGTTCTTATATGTTATTATACATCAAACCAAGTAAACCCGGTATCTTGTAAATGAGGTTATAGCTACGACATTTTTATGCAAAATCTGCATAGAATGAAGTTGCACTTATTTTCTTGTTCTGTGCTCTTTAAGTTGGAAGGTAATATTAGGGATATTTCCAGAAACGCATGTTCTTAGTGCCTGTCTGGTTGTGTTTGCAGACAGTTTTGGAATGGAAATCACATTGTAGAAGCCCATTTTCTGATTTTAGTTTTATTAGGTTTGAAGGAAATTTGGATGTTGTATTAGATTCGTTGTGGTTTCCTTTAGCTTTTGGTCATCAAAGTTACATTAAAGACCTCGTATAAAGAATTAAATAAAAAGTTGAATAAAGGATTTTCTTTTTGCAGGTGCATTCACAATGTTGTATTACATTATCATATAGCGTTCCTTATTGTGTAGGTCTATGTTTATTTTTTGAGAACCAGTGTAGGTGTAGGTGTGTTGTGAGCGTCATGTGTGGTCTTTTACTTTATTGTTATTTTTTTCCTTCTTAGTAATTGTGTTTAATTATTGTCCCCATTTCATAGTTATTGGTTTTTTGCGTCTTTCTTTCTTTGGAGAATCAAATAATGGATTGAATCTTAAAATGCGCATTTCAGATTCTCAACGTGTATATACCAAAATATGAAAGTGGGGGAGAGTTCTGGCCTATGATGCACAATACAGTCATTGTTTCGTTGATTCTTATGCAAATAATTGCCCTCGGTGTCTTTGGATTAAGAAAATCACCAATTGCATCAGGTTTCACTATCCCACTGCTTATTTTCACCCTTCTATTTAACGAGTACTGTCGACAGCGGTTTCATCCGATATTCAGGAACCACGTTTCAGAGGTTGTAATTCAAAATGGACTTTCTGCATGTGTGTGTGTGTGTGAGACCATTACGTCTCTGTATCTCTTCTGAATCTTGATGAGGGCGTTGTTTACAGATTCTCATGGAGATGGATAAAAAGGATGAGCAATCGGGGAGGATGGAAGAGGTTTATAAACAGCTGCATTCAGCTTATTGCCAGTCCCCAGTCACCCCTGATGACTCATTCAATTCTGGACACGTGAATCATCACGAGGACGGGGACAGCATGCAGGATCCAGAGAACGTGAACCCAGGTTTGCTTCATCCAACACTTGGGAGAGTTTCTGTATCCGGCATCAATGTTGTAATTGCCTGGTTGTTTGTGCTTTTCTCCTTTCAGGGAAAGAACCTAACCAAGTAAATCCAACATGGGATGTTACTTTTGATGGAGCAGAATCTAGCCAGAAGTAAAATGAGTTCTCGTGGTACATAATTGACTCTATTTTTTATATCCAAATTCATGTCCATCCATTATAAATTACCATATTTGATGGTGCCTGCCGGAATGAGATGCTTGGACGAGTAAAAGTATATCTTGAGGAGCACATTCTCGTTTTGGCCCGAAAATACCTTTGGAAGCCTTGTACAGACACAACTCGAGTGAGACATTTGGTTTCAAAGTTCAGAACTTCCACAAGCATACAATCAGGCTCTTTCTTTTTTCCTTTGTTTATCCCAGTTTTTCTTTATAGGAAATCCAAAAGCAAACTCTTATTTTGTACAGTTGTGATCGAGCAAGCAAATAGTTGTACATGTCGTTGTAGCCCTTGTGGGCTTTTCATATTCATAGTGATGTTCAGTATTTTAATACGCCATATGTGCTCAAACAGTTCAAAATATATGGAAGTTCGATTAGTTGATTCTCCAAGCAACAGAATGAATTGCATATATATATATATATATATATAGTTAATATTACAATGATTCCAAAAAACTCATCCCCATCTTCCTCCCCAAAAGAACTAAAAAGAAAAGCCCTCTGCAGAAAATTAAGATTTCACGTCCATGGGCAAGGAAGCATCTTCATCTCTTTTGTTCAATAAACCTCTCCAGAGCCACAAGACCTGCATGAACCCGCCATTCGCAACATGCAGAACAAAAACTCGGGCTTGCATTGGTAGGCCGGCAGAGACAAACTTAACAGCAGCAAGAAAGCAGCCGATGCCTAAAAAGTGCTTTTCAAGTCCACTCTCCTCTGAGCTTGGAAGCACTTGCTGCAACCCCTCTTTCAAGACATCAGTCAAGAAGCACCCAACAAAGAGACCAAAGGGCATGATCAATTCATAGTTACTGGAGATAGAAAATATGATATCTGATAAAAAACTAAGGACACCAAAGCTGATAAAGGACCATTTGAGTGCCTTGTACCCAAGAAGAAGCAGCTGCTCCAAAGCTGTATCTGCTGCTTTCTTCCATGGAAGCTCTTTCACTGGGACGGGTATGGCTTCCCACAGCTTATCCTTCACAACACTGACTTCAATTTTCTGCTTCTGCTTGTTTTCTTTATTGGGTTCGCCAAATTGTGCCATGGAGGACACTGCTTTTATGCAGCTTGAGGAGAAGGGTCGGCGACGGAGATGTAAAAGAAAGCAACTTCTGGGTTGGCATGGTTTCTGTTCAAAGACATTAATCTGAAATAGAGAAAATTAAGAACCAATCAGTTATCCAAAAGTTTGAAAATTTCAGATATTTCAAAAAGTTGGAAATTTAGTAGAGTGAGAGAGTGAAGAAGGGTACCGGAAATTTGGGGATTGAAGACGAAGGCGACGCAATAGACGCCGGAAACGCCATTGATACCGTCTGGTTTCTTCCTCTTCTATCTCCAGAGTTTTCTCCTCATTCTCTAGGGTTTAGCTGATGATGCCAAGTTGGGGCATTTCCCACAATATTCAAACGTAAAATTCACTGGCTTATTTTATTATTTTTATAAATAAAAACTAGTAATTTCAGTTTTGGGTCAGGCTGGTCAAGGTTTGAAGAGTTTGGACCGAATACAATCTACTGGGCCCATCAGACCAAAAAAAAGAAGAAGGTTTTTGGGCCTTATCACCTATATACATAAAGCAAAAGACAGAAAATGATAAAATATTCAAAATACCAGAAAATGTCCTTAATTAATGCAAACATTAAGAATTGAAATTATTAATTAAATGAAGATAATACGGTAAATTCACTTTTTTCATATTAAAAAAATTAAAATTAAAATTAAAAAGAAAAATCAGATAATAAATCATATTTTTATAAAACGCAACTACCCATTATCTTTTTTAATTTTAAAATAAAATTAATTTTAAAAAAAAAAAGTCTCCCACAGGCGTGGAAGAAGAGGCTAGTACAACATAAAATAAGAATTCTATAGTGAAAGCCTTATATATGACCCTTAGGTGAGACTCTATTTCTTAACCGTTAGATCAAATTAGTTAGATTGATATAACGATTAAGAGATAAGACATTACCTTAGGGTCATATATAAAACCCTCATGATAGAATGACTCCAACATGAAGACCCAATAAAAGAATGTACCCAAAACCAGACAAAAAATGGAAATTTTGAAAAATGAACATAATGACATAAGATGAAAAGGACTGTCCAGTAAAAAAAATTCCACCAAAGAAAATTTGAAGTTCACTCTTTGAGAATGAAGTATTATTGGACCAAACCAAATAGAAGATTAATAAGCACGTGTTTAATTTCCTTGCGTATGGCACTGGTTAAAAGATTTTTTTGGAAGGCGATGCAAACATTTGTAACATTTAGCTTTCACCACTGGCAAGGCCAAAAGCCAATATATTAAATATTTTTTCATTAAAAAAAAAAAAGACAACCAAATGAGCCAAATTAATCGGACAAGTGAATAGTATACATAAGAACTATCATATTCCCTCCTTATCTTACTTTTGAAAACCAAAAAACCAATCAAAAACCACCTCGTGCATATAGAAGCTTAGCCAAATTGATTAGAAATGATGAGGATATGCTCCCCACTCTACTCCCGAGTTCGAATCCTCCTTTTTGTAGTTGAGATAAATTAAACTAGAATATCCCTTGTATATAAAAACACAAAAACTACCTCGTAACTGGTATAATAATTTGAATTATCACACCCCTATGCAGTAATATACTACTGTAGCTGTGCAGTCTTTTGGCTATGTTATTATTCTCTGATGAATTTCATTTTTATAATACAGAAGAAACCCGCTTTTTTCAGGTCCAACTGCTGAACAGCACGACAAACTTGCAAGAATTTTTCATGTTAGTGAGTGTCATTTTCATTGTATAATATTCAAAACAAATGAAGAATAATATTTTCTTGGAGATTATTGTGAATAAGGATCAATATTTGCATTAAAATATTTAGGGGGGGGTTTGATTTATTTGATTATAGAATGAAAAAGCAGTGACACAAGTCGTCCTTTGGTTCTTGTCACTTCTATCTAGGGCCTCAATTAGAGATATAAATTAAATTTTGGCGGTGTTTATTATCGTCACCAAGTTGACTGGAATTTAAAGGGTAACCACAACAAGTCAAATTTGATATCTTGGTTTTTTCTATGGGGACTTTTCTGTTCTGTTTCTTCTTCCTTTGGGATATTCCTTTTAACTTTACAGGAAGAAATTAGATGAATATTATTAAGAAGGCTTATTTTAAAATTCATACAGTTAAGCTCTCAGAACTGTTAATGTCTCCTTAATTTGTTTGCTGGAGTTTCTGTATGTCCGCTTTATATATGCTTATAATTGTAATAATATATATACATAAGCCAGACAGACTATGATCTTATGGCCATGTTTTAGATATCCCACTTCATATATTTATGACCTTATATTATTCCGAATACTTAATTAATTATGCTAACTATTTTATGTTTTACATAGCATATAGATATCCGCACGATAATAATGTTCGAACTTACGTGTAGAAGAATTTCTGTTGTCTTGCATATATATATATATATATATGTATATACGGTTGCTTCCTTCGGATTTAGTTAACCTAGTTTTTCAAGGAAATCATAAAAAGATTAAGACGTTTCATATAAACTTTGAATTTGAGAGTTGGTCTAATTAATGGGGCCAACTTTTTGAACTTCTAGCTTGATAAGGCAGCAACCAATTTCAAACTATGTCAACCAATTCTAACAAAGTCAGGACCATGGCTTACCAAACATTAATGGCAAAAGTTTGCAAAATGTCAACAGAAAGTAAATATTGTAATCTAAATCTTGCAGTTTTACAACTGGAATCGACTAATATTGTACTTTGTAGCAGTCAGCCAACAGATCAAATGTTGCCACAAGATTGAATTTACTTCTTTGACCTTGCCCAGGAACGTAAGTCGTAACTAAGCAGGTTAGGCATAGCGGATAGATGCTGTCAGGCTTAAATCATCACAGTGTGTTGTGATAAATAAATAAAAACTTATGGCTAACTAGATAAAAGTACCCAATCTTTCGGGGTCGTTTCACTCACAGATTCTAACTGCTAGAGTTTATGTAACTATGTTCATGATCATACCCGCTTAATCTGCTTATAAACTTTGTATGAATAATTGAAATCCCTAATGGATTGGAAACAGAAAACCAAGAAAAAAGGTGGTTGAATTTGGAAATAAAGTAGAAAAGAAGCTTTAGTTAGTTAACTAACAAGAGTTGGAAGTAATAAACTAATCATGTGGTAAACAATAATCTAAAATTAACAAAGGTCTCTGCTAATTAACATCTGCCTGCTGTATTCACATCCGGAAGAAATTGCTTGAATTTAAAACAAGTACAATTGACATTCATGGCTCAAGCTAGCACATGCTGGCTGAATTGATAGTTATTACATATACATATATAATTGAAGCTTTGTTAGGTAACAATCGGCATCGAGCTTATTGACACTTATGGCATTTGAAATTAGTACTCAGAACATCAAAAGACCAGATTTAGTCTATTTGAATGCCCTCTAATATGCAAACTTGCACATGATTTTCCTTTGCTTTTCTTCAATTTCTGTGGAAAAAAGCATACTTCATGTCTAGTCTGAGAAAATATGAAGTTATAGGGAGACAAAAATTGCGACTCGATCTCGTACTGTTTTGAAGAAGAAAAGAATTATGACATGTATGAGTCCCATGTATCTCCTTCTGTATGTATAAGAAGCACATAGATAATAATTTGAAAGTGAAACTCAAGATGAATGAATGCATTAATATTGTGAGTAGACATGGCTGAATGCACTTATATCCAAGGGACCATTAATAATATGTATACTTCTGACACATATAGCCCTAGGGTTTCACTATGCTCTTAGCTAGCCTCAAGGGAGTAAGAATCTTCAATATTTAAATCTGAAACGGATAATATGACAAGAAGAATATATGCACTTTGCCCAGACAAAGAGAAGAAGATGGTTTTTATTGAAATATTTGCAAGGAATGTAGATTATCTTTGCATGCAGTATGCAGTATGCAGTGCAGAGGAGGGTGTTAGCATGTGCCAGTTCAACTGTGTACAAAATATAGCATTAATCTTTTCAAAATTCTCTCTCTCTCTCTCTCTCTCTCTCTCTCTCTCTCTCTCTCTCTCTCTCTCTCTCTCTCTCCATACTGATGCATTAATTTGCGAGCCTTAAAGAAGCATGTTCCATAGAAACCTGGTGCGGCTCTTCCTAGCTATCGGCCGGGTTTCGAATGAACATTATTGTGACCAACATAAATATATAGATGCTAATTGCAAGAGAAAACACATACCCTTTTTCTTCTTTGAAAACTTCTTTCGAGAAATATTGCTGATCCCCACCGTCTGAATCAACAGAAACAAACAAACATGTATATATGTAGTTGATGATGAATCAAATGTGCACAAAGTAATATTGCTAAATAGAGGGCTAGCTAGCTTCGAGCTCCAAAGTACCCTAACTCAACAAAATTAATGAAGAAATTCAGTATGAAAATTACAAAGGAGAAGTGTATATATATAGCTAGTAACCATCAATTACCAGGACAATAATCATGGAGAGAAAAAACAGACATATCATTGAATGGGTTTCTTATTAGGGTTTCCTACAAAACATTAATTCCCACCTCCCCTATTGCTACCAAATCTCTGATAATATTATTACAATCAAATGTACAAGATGGTCATCACTTTTAATTTTATTGAACCCCTGCAGGATAGCTACTCAACCCATTATTGAAACCACATAATTCTTGAGGCACCAATCGCTCATAGCTGCCACCGTCGGCATCGACTGAGGAGGAGGCCACATGTGTAGGAGGACAAATCAGCTGCATCTCACCCCACCCAATACTTTCACCATTCATAACCATCATCATGTCTTCCCCATATAGGAACTCCAGCGCATCTAATCTTTGTGGGTTCATGTTGTTGTACACCATTTCCTTAAGCTGATCAGTCACGTAATTACCATTTTGCCCTTGAAACATGTGCATACCATCTCCAATTATGTCATCTGTATTGTTGTTGACCATGTACGGGGTTTGTTCAAATTGATGATGATGAGAGCTGACCATGATGTCATTGCTGTTTCTGATAAAGGCCACAGGAGCAGAAGACTGTTGCTCATAAACTTGCTGAGCAGAGTCAAGAGCTGGTGGGAACTGAAGATTAATGGTGGGCCCATCTTGGATAGGTTGAACATTTGTGTCATCTTGATGATGAACATCTGAATTAAACCTTCCTCCAAGCTTGATGAGCAGTTTTCTGATGGATGCGTGGTCGTTGAAACAAGGCTGGTGCTGTTGTTGATGTTGATGTTGTTGAATTGATGGGGAGTAAGGTAGGACTGTTGGCACTGCAAGCACTGGCAACTCTGGCCAGTAAGGGCTTTGATCATCTGCTGCCGGAACCATGGGATGAGAATTACTCCCTCCACCGCCACTCCCTGATGATCTTCTGATGTCTTGTTTGATCAGGCCGGATGATGATCTGCGAGCCAGCTGTTGTTCTTTACGCTGCTTGCCCAGAAGCTTCTTTTTCAGCCTTGTGTTCCAGTAGTTCTTTATATCGTTGTCAGTTCTTCCTGGCAGCTGCGCCGCTATTATAGACCACCTATATACATATATACATATATATTTGTAAATATATGAAACAAACCCTTATTTGTATCATGAATTTAGGCCCTCGCTATGTACAGCTAGATATAGGAAATTAGTTGCATCAATGTAATTAATCTAACTATGTATATAATATTAAGTGTATATACCTGCTTCCAATACTTATGTAGAGGCTGCAAATGATGTTGTCTTCTTCCTCAGAAAACCCTCCATGCCTGATGTTTGGGCGGAGATAATTCAACCATCTAAGCCGGCAGCTCTTCCCACATCTCTTAAGCCCTAAATTCATTCATAAAAAACTAAACAAATTAAACATAACCAATTTCATGTCACAAGTAAACTCTAATTTGACATTAAGTATAAACAAGAGGAAGAGAGAGAGAGAGAGAGAGAGAGAGAGAGAGAGAGAGAGAGAGAGAGGTACCGATCTTCTGTGGCAAAGCGATCCAGTTGCCGCCGGTGCCATGCTGTTCGATATAAGACTTGAGCTTGGTGTCTTCTTCAGGTGACCATGGTCCTCTCTTCACGTTGGCTTTGTCACAGCAAGGAGCTCTCCCCATCCTTAATTTCTTCTTGGAACCTAATTGAGCTAATAGCTACCTTGATATACTATATAGGATAGTTACACAATTATTAATCCACATTAATTAATATTAACAACTTTTCACAGAGAGAGAGAGAGAGAGAGAGAGAGAGAGAGAGAGATTAAATAGGTTAATTGTAAAGTGTGATGAAAAAGGGGATAAGCATGGTTCCCGGAACGGGGCCAAGTGGAATTTAAAAAGGGTGTGGCAAAAAGAACTGTGAGTTTGAATAGAAAATTGGAAGGAAATGAGTATGCCAGAATGGAAGCAAGGATTTTCTTCTTGTCTTTCTTAGTCCAGAATCATGCCTTTTATTTATATCATCACATCAGGATTGCTGTTCTTCTTGGAACTACAAATTCTAACGACATCCTCACCGTCTAGTACGCTGGGACATACATACATTAATATTTTGGCCCTGTATTATAAATAACCCCATCTAAGGACATATCTAATATTACCGTACATACTATTTTAATTCATTCACAATTTTCATTTATATTCACTCTCAAAATACATGAAGTACACAATTATATAGAGATACTATTTAAATTACATATTCTCTTTTCAGATAATGTGACAACTCATTACTACGATCATCCTTACTTAAATGCGACTAGTAAGAAAACATTATCCTTAATAATCATTATACATATGTAAAACATGTTTGTAATTCGATTACTCAACTCACATTTCTTTTCTTGTTTATTTTTCTGTCTTTTTGGTAAATTGGTACGTAGCTTTTCTCCCTTTATTTCCATCACCAAAAGTCAGCCTCTTGGTTTTAACCAAAAAAAAGAGAAAACCTGTAGCGGGGGTTCTAGAAGCAAAATGACAAGCCGTTAACAGAGATTGAAACTGAGTGGAAATTAGTGTACATGTTCCTTTTTGGTAGGTGACCAAATGACCAACAAGAGAAGAAGAAGGCAAGACAATTAGAAACCATTTTGATGACATTGATGGTTAATTTGTTCGATCCCCAGAAAAAAGAAGAAGAAAAAAGTACACTTATTGCGTAGGGGCCTAAGACTGCCCTACACCCTAGAGGATAGTTTCCACTGCTACTGACCCCGACCATGCAGCTATCTTTATGTGTGGTGCCACGTGGGGTTTCTTGCGCAAATTAAATTGCTAATATGGTATTTACAAATTGGGTATATAATTTTTATGTAATTGACTACAAAGTGATAAAAGATTTTATATTTTTTCCATTTTTTTTTATGTCAGTCAAATTAAACGGAGATAACTTCTAGACTTGTAATTTGGAATGACATGCAAATTAATTTCCAAGTCAACTAGAATGGCAAAACTTCATAAGAATTGCAGGGTAATTAATTTGTAAGTAAACTAATTAATAATAGTTAATTAATTATAGAGCAATGTGTAATGGGAGGCCAAAAGCGAACATGAAATTCAAATGCAGACGTTATGAAGATGCAATGAATAATTAGAGTTGGTGGGGGCAAAGCGTCAAATCAGTATGTCGTCATTTGCTTGACCTTTGTCCTTTTGTTTGCTAGTCATCTCTGTCCTGTCCCTCCAGGGTTTGTTATGTGGAGTGCTTCACAGAAGAAAATCAAGCAAATCGCGCAGCCATGCATAAAAAGCTTAGGCAACCCAGCGGTTTATCTCACCACATTCCTCATCATGTCTACCAATCTGCACCAACTAACTTCTTATTACTAAGCGTCGCGTTTTGTGTGCGCCGCTCTGCCTCTTCCCAATTCATTCTCATGTCGATTTCTATATATCAATAGTTGATAGTCATTTATGTTCGTAAATCCGAAAGTTAAACTTATATCAATCATTGATTGTCACTTAAATCTGTAAAAATTCATCCCACATATACCATGTTTTAACGTATCGAGTTTATGTTTCCATGTCAGGGCGATTGAAAATAATTTAATTACTGATGCATTTAAAATGCAAAGAGTTTGAAAAACATAGCATTTGAAATTTGCAACACAGTACAAAATTCTAAAGAAACGAAAGTAGAAACGCTAAGGCTTCCATGAATAAAGTATGAACAGAGCAATAATATAATAGATATGAAGATTGTGTGATGCCTCTGGTGGATCGATCCATATATTTCCAATCTTGAATGGACCTACATATTTCAACAAGTAGTACTATTTTTTTTGACAATCTTTGCAATTCTCACATCCGTTCCTTCTCCAGGCTCTTTGTTATTTGCTTTCTCTGTTTTTGACCATGACTTATAAAGTAATGTATATTTTAATTTGATGGCACACAACACATACACCAAGTCAATTAGCTGTATCTCTACGCAACTCAATTATATTTCTTGCTTATTTTTGTTTTGTCAAATGCAAACCAATCTTCAAAGTTGTCAACCCCATTTACACCATTACATGTTTGATTAATTATCTGTCATGGGTTTAGTTATTTGTCTACAATTGTTGTATACTTACTATATGGTTCTACAAAATTGGTCACGTCGCTAGCACGTAAAGAAAAGTTGTATACACCGGTTATAAGCAAGGGCGGAGCTAGCGTTATAAAAATAGGAATTTACTGCTACTTTTACGAAATTTAGTCAAAAAATTAGTCCATTTTACACCACCAACTCCTTAAATGAAAAAAGATATAAATAAATAAATATATATATATATATATATATATATATATGGGCACAACTTTTATTGCATATGCATGATGAGGTGGGAGTTCTATTTTCCACAAACCTTTTCTGGGTGGGTCAACATGGTGTAACTTGTAGAGAAATACTTCATTTGCATAGGCCAATAGATTATCTTTAAGTAATGCATGGCTGGCTATATATGCTGCTCTGCTGGTGCATAACCATTGCAGCCAATGACCATAAATGGAATGGAAGCATATGGTGAAACTTCATCTCCATGACCAAATGCCAAATGCAAACAATTTTTCCAATGTGTTCAGTCATGCATGATGCATGACCAGTTTTTCCTATGTCTATACTCTGTAAATAAGCATCAAATTTAGATATTGTGAAGGCGTCAATTTAAATGTTCTCTGGTTTATTATGTGACATTCAAAGTTGGTGACTTTTTCCAGTTTGCCAACTGAAATTTCAAAAATTTGGTGAAATGATTACATAAACAAGTTTAGCTGAAAGAATTGACACATAACGTTTTAGCAATTATCATTTTTTGAAAAATTATCTAACTAATGCTCCCCATTTAAGATATATATATATATTTTTTTTTATTCAACGTAGAAATTACATTGTTTGCAACCATATCTACAAGCCAAATTTTAATCACATTTGAAAAATTCTATGGGCTTTAGAAGAGACAGGCCAAACTTGATACCAAACTCTAGCCCCCTCTCTCCCAAAAAACCCTCCTAGAGTCATTTTTACTTTGAAGGGGGAGAAATCCACTGTTCTTCCTCCCTTCTCCTCTCTCCCCTCTTCTCTTCCTCCCTCTCTTCTTCCCAAATTTTCAACGACAAAAGGTTTTCCCTATTTGTCTTCGTTTTGTTATGATTTTCCCCTAACAATCACAGGTGGCTACGTCTTGGCATCGAATCTCTACCACCATCCTTTTTGCGGTTTCTTTATGTTCAGAATAAGTCACGTAGATTTTTTGGGTTCTCTGTATAGTTTTCATCTCTTCTTTTGTGAGAGTTTTATTTGTATAAGGCTTGGTTTTTTCAAGCTTTATCTCTTTTTGATTATTCTGAGTTTGCAATCTTAGTTGGGATGTCTATGTCAGAGTTTCTTCAATCTTGCTTGATCGTTAGTAGAGGCACACCAGATTGTCTTAATTTTGATATTAGACCGCTCCATTAAACTAATGTCTCAAACAATATAGTAATCACATTAAATTAATCAATGAAAAGTGGTTTTGGTATTGACATCAATCACTCTCTCCTTAGAGCATTTCCACTCTTTTGCCATGACAAAAGACAAATGGAGGCAATGGTTGTTACTATTCACATGAATAGTGCCCCATAGTAAATTTTTTTGTTGGTTTTCCACCCATTGCCATGGCAACCCAAAGGCAACCATTATTGACATAAGATATAAGGAGATGAATTTGTATGAAGATTTGGTGTGAAAAGTGAAGCATATGGCTAGGTATTTATAATATAAAAAAATTCTAAAATTTTTGTTTTTGTTTTTCAATTTTTGTTTGGTATTTAAATTGGCTACTGATGTCACAATGACATCATCATTAAATCATCTTGCCCAAGTAGTAGCCCAGGCAAGTCTTACTTTAGGCCTTGCCCAAGCTGATGGAGCTTAACGCTTGCTCTAAAAAGCCTTGACCACTGAAAACAAAATTAAAGGCCTAGGGGGCCTCTTGACCGGGCTAGCCCTCCTGCTTTAACTAATCGACACCATGGGCCATTCACCACCTGCTTGATGAAATGCCAACGACCCTATCACTTGATTATTATTATTATTTTTCATCCTGGCCTTGTTGGACAAGGTTTGAGGAAGAGAAAAAAACTAAATATCATTTTTGGTACATGCATCTTGCACTACTTTACCCTTATATACAGCTAGAGACCTCAAAACCTCATATACAGCTAGTGAGCCAAGTAATTTCATAAGCCAAGTAGGAATTGCTCCACATATATCATGAGCCAAGTAATTTCCATTTTTATCCTTCAACTAATCCCCACATGCGCAATACATGGTCATTTTTTACAGAAAAAATTGACAAAATTGATGGCAGGCTCATTGGTCCTAACGAAACGGAAGTTGAAGGACCACAAGAATGATTTTAGAAATTGAGAGACCAAAATGCGAATCGGATCAAAATTCAGGGACCATTGAACCTAAAAACTCTTCATAAAATTTCACTTTACCAATGCATTGGAGATCAGCATTCTAGAAACACACATACAAATCTAAGGTGAAAATTGAAAACAAGAAGGGCGAGTCCGACTCAGCGAGTGGGAGTCATTCCTTTAACTTATCGACAGTGGCGGACCAACTAACGTCCACCATGGGCCATTCACTACCTGCTTGATGAAATGCCAACAACTCTGTCAATTGATTATTATTATTATTTTTCATCCTGGCCTTTTTGGACAAGGTTTGAGGAAGAAAACAAAACTAAATATCATTTTTGATACATGCATCTTGCACTACTTTATGTTTAGAGCCCTCAAAATCTCATATACAGCCAGTGAGAGAACCAAAAGAAAAAAGATGAACATGAGTTCCCAAACTGTGGCCAGGATTCCAGTGGTAGATTTCTCGAAAGCGGACTGCCTGAAGCCGGGGACAAGCTCTTGGCTCTCAGCACGCAAAGACGTTTGTCGGGCGCTCGAAGAGCTCGGATGTTTCATGGCAATCCTACCCAGCAAAGTTCCTCCTGAACTTCACAAAACCATCTTTAATGCATTTGACGAGTTGTTTAATTTCCCCGTCGATACTCCTGACAACCCTTTACGTGCTGGCTACGTAACTTCCTGTTCTGGGCAGAATACCTTTGGAATTATTAATGGCACAAACCCTCAAGAAACTCAGGAATTCACACATCTTTTTTGGCCAAATGGAAACGACCAATTTCGGTATAATTTTATTCTACATGCAAGTTTGCCTTCCAAGTTCGATTTACAACTATATATATATAGCTTATTAGTTTGTTTACAAGATTAATACACTTGTTCTTGTTGCACAGTGAGACTGCTGACTTGTATGCAAAAGTGATGGCAGAGATAGATGAAGCTGTGACAAGAATGGTATTTGAAAACTATGGTGTAGAAAAGTACCATGACGATCACTTCCGATCGACTTTTTACTATCTCCGTCTTATAAAATACGAAGTACCCAAGAAACTTGGAGTTGATGTGGGTTTACGCAGTCATACGGACAAGACCTTTTCCTCCATACTCCATCAAAATCATGTCACTGGTCTGGAGATCAATACAAAGACTAATGAGTGGGTAGTTTTTGATCCTCTGCCTTCATCCGTGATATTCATGGCGGGAGACGTATTTCAGGTTTGCCACCAAATAATATCTTTGTTCATGCTTTATTTATAGCTCGTTTGAGACTCTTTTACTGGAGCACTTCTGCTTACTTCTGCTTATAAGCGTTTGTTCAAGATGCTCGGTTATTCGAAGGATGTTGAAATTTTTTATTAGAAATCTAGCCATGTGAGAAGCAATCTAAAATAGGCTAAGGATATTTGCATGCTTTGATTGGCCTAGGTTTGGAGTAACGATCGAGTTCGACCGTGTAGACATAGAGTGACATTGAAGGAAAATGAGGTGAGATACTCGTTCGGACTGTTTTCACTGCATAAAGGGGTGATACATGTACCAGATGAGCTTCTGGACAAGGACCACCCCTTAAGGTATAAGCCTTTCAATCATCTAGAATTTCTTAGAGCACAGAAAGACCTCAGTGAAACTGAGTATGCCGCAAAGGCATATTGTGCCATTTGATCATTTTCCTTGGTCCACGGATCGCTCCGATCAAGTTAGTTGTCTATTTGGTTTTATTCCTTTCTCTTCCATGTAAATTCTTCTTTTTTTCTTTCTCTTCCATCTTGATTGTGTGTGTGAAAAACCCCACTCCAATTATCGGTTCTCTCAATCCCTACTCTGTTATAAACTTATATGCTAATGTTAAAAGATGGAGAGTATTGGAAATAAAGGAAATGTTATAGAAAGCTAGAACGCAACCTTGCCCTCTTACTTACTTTGGGAGACTACTATTTATATGCGAAATCTTCGACACAAGAAAGCAAAAATAAAAAAGACCTCTCATCTCATGTAGAAGAGAATGTGCAATCAAGCACCATTAACATGAAAAAACCAAGCACTGGCATGCCATTTTCAATGTGATAAATATTAATAAACGGCACACTCTCTTGTGAAGCAATGAGAATAACATCACTTTACCAACACATTGGAGGGGAAACTGTCGTCTCTCTTCTCTCCCTCTCATAAACCAGAATCACTATTCCGATCACCAAATTCCGGCCAACCATCACCAGAATTCTACTATTTTCCGTTACTATTCACATCAGACTTCTACTATTAGTAGTTACCATTCACATTATGAATTCCACTATTTGCATCAGATATTCACAATTCATCCCTTACGTACAATGTTTTAACGTATCGCATCCATGTTAGGCCACTTCAATTAAGGTAGCACATGAGGAATGATTGTGAGAGACGAGGAAAATAATTTAATTGCCGAATGCATTTAAAATGCAAAGAGTTTGAAAAACATAGCATTTGAAATTTGCAACACAATACAAGATTCTAAAGAAACAAAAGTAGAAACGCTAAGGCTTTTCACTAATAAAGCATGAACAGAGCAATAATATAATAGATATGAAGATTGTGTGATGCTTCTGGTGGATCGATCCATATATTTCCAATCTTGAATGGACCTGCATGTTTCAACAACATTAAGTAGTACTATTTTTTTTGACAATCTTTGCAATTCTCACATCCATACAGGCTACAGCTCAAGCCCACTTCCTTCTCCAGGCTATTTGTTATTTACTTTCTGTGTTTTTGAGCATAACTTATAAAGTAATGTATATACTCAATTATTTCTTTCTCATTTTTGTTTTGTCAAATGCAAACCAACATTCAAAGTTGTCAACCCCTTTTACACCATTACATGTTTGATTAGTTAAAATGTATATTGTATGTCATGGGTTTAGCTCTATGTCTATGATTGTTGTATACTGTATGGTTCTAGCGAAATTGGTCACGTAACTAGGACGTGAAGAAAAGTTGTATAGAAAGAGTTGTAGGCAAGGGCGGAGTTACCCTTGAAAAAAATAGGAATTTAGTGCTATGTTTACGAAGTTCATTCTATCCACTCCACCCCAATAGCTGGAAAAAGAGAAAAACATAGGCAAAACTTTGATTGCATATGCATGATTAGGTGGGAGAGTTCCACTTCCACAAACCATTTCTGGGTCAACATGGTGTAACTGGTGGAGATATATTCATTTGTATAGGCCGATTAGATTACCTTTAATTAATGCATGGATGGCTATATATGCTGCTGCCTGCTGGTTTGGCAGAGAGACTAGTGACCGCATGGTGAAGCGTTTGAATCTCTTCTATGTGAAGTTTAGCAGCACAGCACGTAAGGCTTGATCTGTGGGGGTTGCCATGGTTTCTCTGCACTGCAACGGCTTACTCAACATGCAGAGAGAGAGCGTTCCAAACAAACCCAGCTAGCAAATTACAAACAAAGAAAGAGTTGAGAAATATAGAACTTTGTGAGAACCAGGATATACAGGCTCATGCCCGGATATGTTCATATAAGTTGTAACAATACAAAGGGCATCTCACAGTTCATACAAAGGGCATCTCACAGTTCATCCATTAGCCATGACAAGCATAACCATATCCTTGGATTAAAAGCCAAACATAAGTAAACTAGCCAAGGAGAGGATCAACATTCTAATGATTTACATGCCAGACATCAGACCCCATATATACACGAGGATTCTACCAAAATACATTCAAAATAACACTTTATGGTTCTGATAATTCAAGCCATGAACCAAAGAAAAAAGGGCCACAGGATCAATGCCCCATTATAACCGATGCTGCTTCTTGCATGCTGGCATTGGTGTGGAAGGGCCTAAATGCTCTAACTTTTTATGTGCACGCTTTCGATACACAGCAGTTACAGTAGTTTCTCTTGATGAGAGGAATGCAGAATCAAGAAACTTAACATCCTCCACAAATAACTCCAAATTTTCTTTCATCAGCAAAAACTCCACTTCATTCTCATTAAAATGGAACATATACCCCATTTGGATAATCTTGCTCAGAGCATCTGCTGCAGTAGGCCTCACCTGTGCTAACAGTCCTCGTGAGAGTTCATCAGCAAAAGAAGCAACAAATTCCAGATCATCTTTCCCATCCTCATAGCCTAATTCATCAATGAGCAAATGCGGAGAATTCTTCTCCCAAAGAACCAGCTTTAATTTTTCCACTTCAACTGTTGTACTTGCAGATGGCTTTAGTTGATAGCAGACTTGAATCGGTTTGTCACTCTTGTACACAGACAGTACAACTATCGATCTAGCGACCTCGTGTCTCTCTTTCACTGGCATATTTACCTCAGGACCAGCTAGAAAACCCAGAATAATTTTGATTAAACCCCTCCCAATTAATCTCTCTCTTGGATCAACCTTTTCACAATGCTCAAATGATAGCGTGCCGCTCACATTGCACTCAACTGACTCAGACATCTTTCTAACTCTGAGTATTTCATAAATTGCATGTAATCTTCTTGGAGTAATATAACACTCGCTTATACTCTTGGGAATCCACACAAACAGAGGAACCTTATTAGAGCTGGAGAAAATCTTTTTCAGTTGCAAGTCATCAGCAATAAATACTTCCTCTCTGCTCACCAGATATATTTCATCAACCGTGTCCATTGTGGCAGGTAATTTAGTCAAGTTCCGCTTCAGAATATCTTCTACCTGTTGATTCCAGCTGTCTACCACAAACTCCCAAAAGGAGCAGCACTCTGCAACAGTTACTTGACCATTATCCCTCAAAGCCCATGAGTTCCATAGCAGCAAGTAATCGTTGATGGAAGGATTTTCTGCAACTCCAAAGGCTGAAGAAAAAAAGGGAAGGAGCCCTTTCTTGTAAAACTTCTCAAGACAGAACAAACGCGAGCTAAACAGATTTTTCCTATCATGAAGTACACAATCCTGAGAATTAGCCCATACACCTGTACCCTTTGAGCCAGGTATCCACACCTGAAAGTTGCATTTATCTTGATCTTTCGGACTCCATTGGAACTTGTTCAGGAAGCCATAAATACTTGTAATTACAACCCTGTCTGATAGCGACAAAAGAAGCCCAGATAGAAGAGAACAAACATCCAATGGGTCTACCTTCACACCAATATCTCTCAACTGATTCTTGTACAAAAAAATGCTAGTTCCGTAAAAAGATTCATCAATGCTTGGAGCATCTGACCTCTTAAGAATACTTTCCCATGCTGGATCAAAGAGAACACATTCTTGTGGAATTTTGTAACCCTTCATGGTCTTCAAACATCTGCTTTCTGCTACGTTCTGGCGTAAGTCACCCAGTAAAGGCTCATCATCAGACCTGGACCTTAAATGCTTGATGCACTCCAACAATGATATCATACCATCTGAAGCAAGTAGTTCAGGTTGAATTGGACTGTGGAGACCTTTAGCAACAAATGGAGCTCCTCGTTCAAAATCCGTGATGACACCCAACATCTGGAGTTCATCCTTGAACTTATATATGCCAATACCATAGTGTGCGTCATCTATGAGAGGAAGATCAACAAAAAATGAGATCGGTCCCCAATTAGAGCCGGAAATAATTGATTCACCAGGTGTCTTATAACCATGACGTGTTTTCAACCATTTCTCACACAACAACCACTTCAGTTCAGAGCGCTGTAAAGACATATTTGGAATCAGCTCTCTGATGCAACCTAACAACAACATCGTTGTGGCAGGAGCTAAGCTAGAAGAAGACAGTAGGGAATTAAACCGAGCACCTATCATCTTAGTTGCTCCGGTAGAATCAACCACCACTCCAATAGCATTCAACTCATCAGTGAAATGCCTAATTGCATCCCCATAATATGATTCCTCTATGGCAGGGACCTGAAGAGCATTGAACAAAGCACCCCATCTTGGATCAGGAAGAACAGTTTCTGAAGGGGTTTTAAAACCCAAAGTTGTCTTTATCCAAGGTTTACATTTAATCTTTATAATCACGCCAGCAGCTCCAGATCCCAAGCATCTGATACATTTAAGAATCAACAAACCACAACTACCAGTCAGGGAAGGCAGATTTGAAGTTAAAGTCATATTCTCTGCAATTGATTTTTGCACCTCCTCCAGACCATATGTAACTCCAAGTAGCCTTAATTCTGATAAGAAAGAACCTAATCTGCTTCCATAGAATGCTTGATCAACAATAGGAAGATTCGTAATTTTTAAACAGGTTTCAGCTTCTATCTCAGATGGCAAAAGAATAGATCCCTTGGGAGCATTATAACCCTGATGAGTCTTCACCCATCTCTTATCCTTCACAACATCCAACCAGTCCTCATCAATCATATTTCTTCCTCTACAAAAATTAATGAAAGTCAGCAAAGAAAACGTGCACAGTTTGTTCATTCCAGGAGAAGCAAGGGAATTTAACCAATTAGCAACCAGCCTCCGCACATCATCTGATCCAAGTCCCACACCCAGAAATTTCAATTCATCTTGATAAAGATTGATTCGGTTCATATAAAATTCCAGGTCTAAAATGGGGACATCCTTCAGAACATCCTTCATCATATCAATAATAGCTTTCCCTGTTTCATCTGGAAGAATGGCCTTTCTTGGAGAAACATAACCTGAATATGTCTTCATCCACTTTCCATCTCGAATGCTTTCAATGAAAATCAAAGGTAAAGGTGAACCTTTATTCTGAAGTAATCTGATCCAATCAAGTAGCAAAAAGGCCTGCTCACTTGACAGTTCACGAGATGCTATCTGTAGCACCACATCTGGAGGACACAACTCCGGTAAGTCCACAGCTTTACTATGCTTGCTAATAAAATGAAGAAGCTCCTTCTCAGGCGTAGATTCTCCCAGAAACAGACTACTTTTAGAATAAACATACCCTATATCAACGTAATTTTGTTCCACAAATGGGTTTTGAGGTCCAAACAACTTCATCCATTTGCTATCTAATGCAGGGACAAGAGTAACGGTTCTTTGCATTCTAACATGGTCAGCCCCATCAATAATTGGGATCCTTCGACAAATATCAGATATGCTATTATCATCAAGGAAGCCTTTCCTGTGGGCGTGATAAAGGAAATTGGACAATGTAACTGCAAGATTTGGTTCCTCACCTGATACATGATTCTGAAGCAATGAAGCGTAATCGTGTGCTGAACAAGAAGACACTCTTGCTTGGCCAAGCCAATTCCTGACAGACCAATTCCTTCTGCAAATTGGTTTGTTCTTTAAAAGAGCTTTCTGTGTGCTATTGGGAATGAAATACACACCAGGACATCCAAACTCCATATTGCACTTGCTCAGCCAAGTGTGAAGCTCCAGCTCCATAGCATATCGAACCTTCAGTGTCCCTGGAATTCCTGTTGTGGTTTCAGCAATTGTACACAATTCCAAGTTTCCTTCGCTATTGATGTATTTAATAAGAGGTATGGTCTTAATACCTTTTGCAAACCTTTTCTCATTATCAACAATAAAACCAAGTAGTTCAACATATACCTCATCAGATAACAACACAATATTGCAGGATTTGATGCATTTTGTGTACCAATGACCACTAGCAGCTGCCACATCCAGAAAGTCCAGAACTGCACTGTATTTTTCGAGGTCCAGAGATGAATGCAAGACCTTATTCAATGAAGATAAATTGCTTGAAATAGCCCCTTCACTTTCCATTTGAAGGACTAGGTCCCTGAATTTTGGCAAGACCCGAACTGCTTGTTCAGGCGTTATGAATAAACAACTCTTACCAGAAAATATTTCAGAAGGCACTATCCTTAGACATCGCAAACTAGTTTTTATGGACTCTCTTAAGTTGTTGAACACGGGAATTGCCGAATCTTGGGCAGGTAAAAACTCAAATGTCTGATCCACTGAAGGAAAGAGTTGAAGTTCTCTCACACAAGACTGGAAAGCATTTACAAAAGCTGATGGGACACAATCAAGAATTCCCAAATTCCATACATTGTCCAACAGTATAGATTCTCGTGAAGAAGCAAGGATGAAATCAGCTTGAATTACAAAGGGGAAGTTTGTGACCATTGCTGTAGGAAGGAAAGCAAATATACCAACAGAAGACGTTCCCCTTGTCAGTCTTTCTCCAAACGGGAAAGCAAGAGTAATCACCCATTTCTCCACATCCATCCTTAGACTAACTTGATTCCCAGGTTTTACTGGAAATGCCTCTCTCCACAAGTAATACTTGCACAACTCAGTATCACACTTTTTCTCTTTTACTGAAAGTTGCACAACACGAGAATTGGCTCTTTCGTCGCTCAAATCCATATGTTCAGTCTCACTAAATATAGAAATTGTAGAGACGTCATCAGCTTCTTCAGGATCACACCCACGTACATATAACCGCTTTACCTTGGATAAGAACAGGAGAATCTCTGGGTGAAGCTCTGACAGCTGTGCTCTAACAGCCTCCACCTTGTCAGGCTTCAGGGGAAGAATAAACGTAGTTGTTGGCAAGATCTTGTTGACACCATATACATCACATATGCTTGATAAATGAGGTTTTCCACTAACCCATTCAGGAACTACATAGCCAATACCACAATCTTGGTTTGGTTCTTCCGTAAATCTGACCCGATATCTGTTGCTAAATATATGAGGCTGTGAACTCACAAGAAACACACTTTTAAATCCAATTCCTGCAAGCAAACATTGGTATTATGAGTTCAACTTGATAACCAATGTTCAGAAGGCTCCTATTGTTAACTCCAACTAATAAGAAGGTAAGCATGCAACTCAAAATGTTAGCTTTTTTTTTATCAAAAGAATTTAGCTAGCTCTGATTACAATGGGAACATTTATTATGAATTCAAGACATGCTGCAAGTGTGCATCTGAAGGCAACAACTTAGTAGAAGATCTAGACTTCAAAAACTTCCTAATTCACAGAGGCAGAAGTCAATAAGGAGATTCCTTCATTCCTGTTCATTTTTCTAGATCAAGATGTGAAATGCAGGAAATACATACTCTGTTTTTCTCCTTGCAATATTTCATCATAAGGAATCGCAACTTAAAGTTAAAAAGTAATATAAGCGTTTTAAAATGAAATAGGGCTTGTTAATAGTTTACCTTTTTCTCCAATAAAACCTTGCTGCCTCTTTCCCTTCTTTGTAGAACGGCCTATGCTGCAGATGGAATCAATATTCTTCCTGGAAAAGCCAACCTCATTATTGAAAACAAGCAGAGTAGCTGGTGCTCCAGTCCCAGTTATGTCTTTCTTGGTCAGCACAAATTCCAGCGTTGGTTCTACCCCTTTTTTGTATTCATTGTCTTCTGCGTTCTACAAATAAAAACCCACAAAGAAAAAAATCACGAAAAAAAAAAACAGAAGCCTAACATTGTTTATAAAGTTCATTGAAGTTTTGACCAGAAAGGAAAAAATTGAAACTTTCTTCAACAAAACAAAAAGAAAAAGAAGCAAAAGACCTGTATGAGCTCCATCAGGAAATGGATGTCTTTCTGGTACAGTTCCGCAGATAAACTGGTGACCGCACGATGAAGATCGAGGGTTAAGGGGTTTGGTTCTTTCTTCCCAATAGAGAACTTTTTAGTCCTTATCTCTTCTATGTGAAGTTTAGCAGAACGCAACTTTTCATTTGTATGGCTCGCCGCCATGGTTGCTCTGCACTGGCGTACCAGACAAACCAGCTAACAATTACAAACAAAAAATGAGAAAAATATAGTAAAACGTGAGAATAGTCACTCATAAGAAGGAAGACAGAGAGAAACACCTGCTCAGAAATCTCGAACTTTTGGTCTTTTGGAGCTCCGGCAGAACAATGAGGCAGCTTGGGTTTTTGCTTTGGAGAGTTCTCACACACAGAAATTAATATGACAACTACGCAAATTAGAAAAAAGTCTCCAACTTTATTTAGACAAACCAAAAGGCTCAATGTGGGTTGTTGCAAAGTTCATAATGAGTAATGGGTAGGTTTTACATGGCTGGTTGCCTGGGAGAAAGTGGTGGCAGGTAAATTAAGAGAAGGAAGATCATGCAATGATGTTTCTGTATCTGCATGAAAGACGTTTGACATGACTATCTTTTTTACTTCGTGTCCTCATTGATAAAGGGCCCAACTGAGCTTTTGACGCCTTCTTTCAAAAGCACTCTTCTAGTTGGGCATGGAAACACTAGTTTGGTTACTCTTCTTCTCCAACGAATTTATGCATTTTGGTTTTGTTTTGCTCCTACTACCAGTCAGCATAAAAACTAAATTCCTTATTAGAAGAAATTAATGAATGGCCAGAAGAAAACAATTAATTCACTAGAGTGAACTATTAGTATTGTATTTTCAACCACTTCAGTTGAGGGCATGGAAGAGACATGAGTTGACTCAACCCCGAAGATTTGATACATTTAAGAATCAACAAAAACCAAATACTCTTAAAGCTCAACTTTAATTGGTGCTTTAAATATAACTATTTCAAGTTTTGGTAGATAAATCATACGTTAATCAAAGTGTTCAAATTGGCAATGTAACTCTCTTTTCTTGGTTATATTGGAGAGAATCGAATTTTTGGCTTATCTTAATTCTAACTCGTTACCTCACTTCTCCACACCACTTAAACTAAACCAAAAGCAGCAAAAAGAACTCCCTTGACCACTCTAAGCCTCCGAGGTTCAAGTATAATGTGGTTTTATTTTCATGGGGACCAATGCATATTTTTCTAGACATGATATTTGTCAAAGATTAGGAGTTAATATACTAATTGAGTAATTTCTATCGAGATCAAAATTTGATATTTATTTTGGCTTTTGTTTAATGAATAATCAAAGATAGATTTAACACCAGGTGCAAGTTGTAGATTTGAATAACTGATAAAAATGGCACACAGTAGTTCGGCAGTCCGAGACGGTCTGTACATATGGCTTGGTAAAGTGTGGTGGATGATTATAATTTTGTACATCTTATTCCACTGTAAAATCTGAAATGGGATATCATTCAATTTCAACAATCCAGGCTTTCTTATCCTCAATATGACCCGTTTGAATTCCTACGAGGGTTGAGTAAAGTTGTGTGCACACAGTCTGAGCGCCCGTTTTATACTCCATCCTGCATATGAGCCAATTGCATGAGCTAAAGCAAGTTAGAAATATTCCTACATGAACTTTGCCATAAGTCACACGATTTTGTAGAGCTGCATGTGCCAAATTGCCAATCTTTTTTCTTTTCAAAGTAAATTTGATAATTTTTTGTTCCTTTTTAAAAATGATAATCTGGATGATCCTATAATAGCACCTTTTGCCGTGACAAGTAATGCTGCCCACAGGGGCAACCCCAACAGCAGTTCCTGTGCAGAACACTTCATCAGCTTCATTCAATTCATCCACCGGAATAGGACGTTCCTCAACCTAACACATTTTGGGGGCCGGTGTTAGAATCAGATCATAAGGGATAAGTTTTTTAGTTTACTAGTTGTTTCCTTTTCTTTTCTTGTAATAAGAAATGGTGTGGTTTTACTGGCATAGAAGATCACCTGGTAACAAAGATCACGAGCAATTTCGATAATGCTTCTTCGAGTAACTCCGGGAAGAATCGTCCCGACTGCAGCCGGAGTTGAAATAAGGTTGCCCTAAAACATGGAAATTACATGCATCATGAGAGACCTATGCTAAGCCAATTCTGAGTACAAAACCGAAGATTTAGAGTAAGTCTTAGTATTGTACAGACAGAATGAGAACTTCATCAGGTTACAAAAGCTTCATGGGAAGTTTTATAATAAAATTGTAAACAAAACGAGGTGCCCAGTATAGTAAAAAGAGCTAAAACAATACCTTCACAATGAAAATGTTGCAAGAAGAGACCTCCTCCAGATTTTTGTTATTTACCGAGTCAAGATACAGAACATCCGAAAATCCTCTGTTTTTAGCTCTGAGTAGTGCCTTCAAAACCTACATATGAAGTACAACTTATAACAGGAAGTCACACTTATTTCCATGAAACTTGAATTTTACACAAGTCTTAGCAAAGCCCTTTACTCAAAATAACTAAGCATATGAGTTATTTTCTTACTGGAGCATAATTGGTAATGCTTTTGACACCTCCAGCTCCCCCGCGAGAGGCACGATCATACTCCTCCTCGACGTATATATTCAAGGGTGCAGAGCCCTCCTATTGAAAGAACAGAAAGCATATAAATCTTCCTAAATTTGAAAGCTGATAAAATAAGCTTGAGTATTGTAAAAGAATTGCTAACCTTGAAATAGTTCCTCACAGGGGAAGCATATACAAGGAAAGTGTACTCAGGAGATGGAGCCAAACCCAATATAGGACCACTTCCTATAAGTAGAGGCCTAATATACAAAGACCCTTTCCCTGGTGGAGGAACCTTTTTTTTTTGTCACGGCAGACATTTGTAAACTTGTAAATAAATTTGTCCACAAATGAATTAAGTTTCAGTGCAAAAATAAAAACAAAGATTACCCAGCACTTGTTGGCTTGAACTGTTTGCTTCACAGCATCAACAAATTGATCGACGGATGGTGAGGGCATGCACATTCTTTCTGCACCAAACTGCATCCGCATTGCATTCTGGTCTGGACGAAAGAGAATGAGATTCCCATCTTTCTTCCTGTATGCTTTTGTGCCTTCATACAAACCCTGTTTACATTTTAATCCCAACCATGAATTTCTTTTGGGGTCAAAACAAAATCCAACTATGAAGTTTGTAAGATGAAAGAGTGGAGGAGATTTGCTTACCTGTCCATAATTTAGAACTCCAGCAGCAGGGTTGAGTTCAATGTTTCCATAACGATTAAGTTGGCCTTTTTCAAATGTGCCATTGTTGGAGCATTTCATAACGTACATGTAATCAGTTGGCGTTAAACCAAATCCAAGATTATCCCAATCCACATCGGCATACTCATTCTTTTTAACATTGTAGCTGTACAAATAATGCAGAAAACATAAAAAGGCACACCAGCAGAGCTGAAAGAGAAAGACATATCCCCATAACTGCAAATATTAAAATAATAATTTTCAACTTTTTTATTCGCTAGATAATAATGCTGCCAACAAACTGCTGAAAAGAGTTTCTTTATAATATCTCAGAATTATTTTAAGCCTTTATAATTAAATTATCACAATAATTTCCCAAAATCTAAAGCTACCAACCAAATCTCGAAGCATTCTTGATTTTACAGGGCGGGACTGTTTTTTTTTTTTTCTCTTTCACAGAAGTTACCTTTACCTTTCTACAGATTGTTCACATGCTTGTTCCGCATTAGATGCAGCCACAGAACCAAAGCAACAGTGAACTCTAAGCTGCTAATATGAAAAGAAAAAAAGAGAGAGATCAGTTTCTCCTCCTTAATTGAGGGTAATATTTTGTCACTCTTGCTTAAATTTTCAAACAATAGTTTCGACAAGTTAGCTAGTTCAGGAAAAGGCATTAAGAAATTTAAAATGTGTAACTACACAAGGCTCCTCACCATGAACATTATACATGCTGCTCATTTTGCTCGCAGACAATATTAAGGCTAAAATATTACGGTGCCGAACATAAAACAAGCGCAGCATGCAACATGACTTCATTTATAGACTAACATATTCAAATAAACAGAATCAATGAACTTCGATAGCTAAGAGTACAGAAAGGAGCTTACCAAAGTATAGTAATACAATAAAGAAAAACAGGGGATATGAAAAACAAAACAGAGGAAATCAAAAACAGGGGAAAATGAAAAACAAAGGAAATTGAAAAATTAACCTTGGATGACGAAGATAATGAAGAACCAACTCTAATGGATCGAACCAACTTATGAAGTCGTGTTATCCTTTGAATCATGGCTGATGTTTCTCTGCTTTGACCTCTCAAACAACCAACCCAGCAAATGAACCTAGACTATATTCAGGAGACAGAATTTGAGAATTGAAAGCAAAAGAGATAAGACTCAGAGCAGAGAGAGATGGGCACAAATGCAGAGAGAAGGATGGGTTATGAATCACATTAATAGAGCGGCAAGTGAGAAAAAACAGGGGTGCAAGGAGCCAAATTGGTATGGAGGGATCTGGAAACAGAGTACGTTGCCATTAATCTCATAATGGAGGGTCCTTATATATAATAATATTATAATATATACAAAAATATCATTGTTTGAGTCATCACTTACTTATCAATAAGAATGAGATGGATATGACAAGTCTGATAAGGTTCAAAATTACTAAAAGAAGATAGGAACAGATAACTATATATGACAGCACGTTTTCAACGAAGAGGATGCCAGGTCAGGCGAAAATAAAGGAATACAATTTAATTAGTGGATAAGAAATCCATGAACATAGCATGCCGTACTGTCTTCTAAATACGGCCCCTGTGGTCCAAAAGGCCAAAAATACAGAGTATTGAAAATGATACGTTGCTTCTTTTGACTAACTAGTCCAAAGATGATGTTCTTCTTCATCGTAATCGGAAGATATCTAGAGATTGAATTGGCTCTTAACAAAGGAAAGTTGAAAAGGGCTAAATAGACTTCAAACTGTGGTTCAACTTTGTTGGACGTACATTTAGACTACAACAATGTTTATTCGTTCTACAGAGCTGTCAATGCTCACAACTGGAAGTTTTGTTTAACATCCGTGATCAATCCTTCCTACTTCGAGGTTACTGTCCAACACAACTTGTCTTCTGTATGACCCATTTGTATATTTAACAGCGCCCGGTGCAGTTGCTGAGACACGACAGCAAGACACCCTGCAAGAACAGAGAAATCTTAGCTCTAGGAATAGCTAATTAAAGACATCTAAGTTAGGACCACAAGTAATAAACAAAGGATGGACATCATCGTATCAAGGAACCAAATTATAAGAAACTCACTTTTTGCCCAGGTAAGTTATGCTGCCCACACGTGATAAATGGACAGCATTTCCAGTACAGAAGACTTCATCAGCTTCAAATAATTCCTCAACCGACACAAGGCGTTCCTCAACCTGTCATATATTGGATGCAAAGGCCTGATTGAGTAATCAGACCTATTTGAAAATCCTAGAAAAGTTACCAATCATAAAATTTATGCTAACTGACCACAGTAATTCAAATGACAACTTATCATCTAAAGGGGTGAAAATGATTAGTTAAAAGTACCCATCAGAATGGCGCCAACTACAATTTGAAGTTGGCAAGAAGACATGTCCACATGATATGCTGGGTTATATATCAAACACACAGTATGATCTATCCTATCAAGCAAGACATTAACACGTGGTTCCAGCTGAGCCAATTGCAGATTGATGACTGCTCACAGAAGTAAGAAACAAGAAGGATGACCAACGGAAAAGCAAAAAAATAATGTACTCTTTCAGTTGGCGATGAAGAAAAAGTTGCCAAAAAAAAAAAAAAAGGATACCTTTTTAGTTACCTAAGATACATACCTGATACCCTTGGCTGCAAGCAATTTCAGTTACACATTTACGTGTAACGCCAGGCAAAACTGTCCCTTCTTCCAATGCTGGAGTGGAGATAATCGTATCCTATCAGTTACATTTTTATGAAAAACATTAACCGACCTATGGTTCAATAGATGATATATAGCCTACAATCACATACCATTTATTTGTTGATAACCAAAGCCAGAGCTTCAACCATACCTTCACGAGAAAAATGTTAGCAGTAGAAGTCTCTTCAACATATCTTTGGTGAACAGAATCGAGGAACAAAACATCAGAGAAACCATTTTCTTTAGCTTCCACATGTGCCTTCAAAATCTATTAAAAGAAATCAAGGGTTTCATATCAGTCCTTGATCATTGAATGCATATATGATATGACCATATTTTGAATGCAGAAATGAAACTTAAACAAACCAGCAATATATAATCTCAGCCTAGTTAGATTTCCTAGTATAGCTTTGTATGAAACAGCAAATCCTCTGTATCCGGAAAAAAGAAAAATAACACACTGAATTCATTTTGTCATAGAAAATGATAAGAGCCCGGATGATTTGTTGTAGCCATCTTCCAGCAATCAGCAGAAGCTTCTTTATGAATTGCTAAACAGTGAGAATGCCAAAATGACCATAGTGCACCAACAGGAAGACCGATTGATAAACAGCCACTAAGCGCTATGTGAATAAGTGGTAAGTGGAAATTACAGCAGCATAATTTTACACTTCCAGCTCCACCATGAAATGCATGATGGATTTCGTTTTCAACCACCAAATTGATAGGTTCTAAGCCTCCCTGTCGCCATCATAGAAATGAAAAATGTGTTATAGTTGAATTAGAGTACCTACCACATAAAATCCTTTTCAAAAGGGGAAAGGTTACAGCTTACAAAATACAAATCCAAAACATAGATTAGTTTGAACATAAATTAAACAATTTACCCTAGAATAGTCCCCCATTGGGGTCACCAAAATCAGAAAGATGAATTCTGGAGCTGGTGTAAGACTAAGAACAGGTCCGCTCCCAATAAGTAGCGGTCGAATATGTAGAAAGCCTTTATTTGGCGAGGGAACCTGTAAAGAGGCACTGAGTAGAATGACTAGAACATACAACAGAAGGAGGACTTGTCTTAGGAAGAAACATGTTGTAACTTTACCCAACGTCTATTTTCCAATACAGTAACTTTGACAGCTTCCACAAACTGCTCAACGGTTGGTGCAGGCATAAGCAGGCGCTCTGCACCCACTCTCATCCGCAACCCATGTTCCTCTGGGCGAAATAGTAATATAGAATTCTCTGGCTTCCTGTAGGCTTTCAATTCTTCAATTATTCCCTGAATAAAAAAGAAAGGAACTTTTCTTTGCACAAATTAAACTAATCTTGAAACTATGCAGACTGAATAATAATGTACAGAAATCAAATATTTTTTTTATGTAAGAAGATGAATGTATCAATATCAAGTTGAAACACCAAAGTAGCTATAGTGCCAAGTTTCAAATCAGACCCAGAAATTGAATTGTGGGTACTAATAAAATAAGGGGGCAATGCATGTTATATAACGAGAATACTAACCTGGCCATAGTTCAAGACACAGGCTGCTGGGTTCAATTTGATTTTCCCAAAACGTTGTAACCCACCATCTGAAAAGCTTCTATCTTCGGAACTCTTCATGATAAACATATAATCAGCTGACATGGTTTTGTCGAATCCAAGGTTATCCCAAGTTGTATCAGGCAATTCAGAAGTTTGGCTGTTCTTTTTCAAGAAGAAGAAGAATATGATTAGCAGAAACAAGCGGAAATATAATTAAGGTTTGATATGGATTAGTTGAATTAAGTAAAGGTGGTTGGTCTGGTATGTGTACCCATAGGAGGCATGATGAGATGGAGAAACGGCTCGGAGGCTTGTGGTGGAGGAGGGGGCGAGCAAAGCCGCTGGGCCCAGCGAAGACGGCGACAGTCGAAGCAGCTGCTGCTGCTGCATTAACACATGCAACGCAAAGGCAAACTTTATAATACCAACTTTATAATACAAATTGAGAAAATGAGATTGCTTCAAAAAACTGCATGCCTTGCAGTAATTGTTGGTGGTGGAGCAGAGAGATAATGCGGCAGAATAAATATTGCAAGGCTGGAAGCCATCTCTCTCCTCAGTCTCTCACCTGAGTCACCTCATTTCACCTACGCATGCAGAGATTGCAGAGCTTTTTCAGAAAGTTTTGATGGGCAATTTGGAAATTTCCTTTGGATTTTCGGGACGACAACGAAGCTCTAGCTTCTGATCACATCGCTCGGCATGGATCACTGGGCAGTCGGCACCTTTGTCTTGGTGGGTTTGTCCGGCACGTACCAAATACCCGTGGGACACGCAAAATCACCCGTTAAAATATAAGCAATTTGGTCTGGGCTGGGCGAGGCAGGCCTCAAATTCAAATTAACAAAGGCCAGGTGCCCAATCAAGAGTTTGATATTTTTGGACCTGAACCCATATATGTTTTGCTTGGGCCGAGTTGATCTTGCCCAACATACCCTTAGTGCCTATATTCAATACAATCGCCAAGTTCCTTCTCATTATTATTATTATTTTTTAATATATATACAAGCGATATTAAAGATGAAAGAATCGAATCTATGACCTTCAGTGCATGGGTAAATGCCCTTAACCACTTGAGATAGAAGCCTCCTGTAAAGTTCCTTATCATTATAAGTGTCTTTCATATCTTTCCTGGATTTTGATAGGGTCGACCTTCCCCATCCACATTCATGTGGGAGATTTCTAACCATTGATGAGATATAGACCCATATGCGTCAACGATCAGAAAGGTCACCACTTACTCGCAAGGCTGACAATGACCAAGCCATTGAAGCCCAAAAGCCCAACATATATAGATAGGATCCATCGTGCCTCTACTATTTTCATGTCAAAGGTCCAAAATCTTGTCGTAAAGATAAGATCGAAGGGGGCACATGACATTGCCTGCTTGTGGTTTGGACTGGAGTATTGGTTGATTCAGATCTTCTTCAAATTGTACACGATAAGTCTTATATATTTAATATGATGTAACATTTGAACATTACATATACGATATATGGTTTTACGTACCTGCTATGTTAGTGTGGGCCTGTGGGGTTCGTTATGCTGCAAATATCCAAATTTAAGCCACTCTTGACACCCAAATTTCTGTGGGGTCCTGGTCCTTTTCACACACCAATTCACAAAAAAGAGCCCATAATTCAAGAGCATGTGCCCATAAAGAAGGTGATGATATCTTCGACGAAACCCATTTTATTTTCAATCAAATTGTCATAATTTAATTAGTTATTTAGTCCTAGGGTTAACTATAGCAAACTCTCTAACTTATAGGGTCATTTATAAGTTTATATTCGATTTTGAGGACATTTATCAGTACATACTCAATGTCACGGAAGACCTACAAATTGCTCAATCTGTTAGCCAAACTGTTAGTTAGTTTGTTAAATACTAACATGTCAAAAGTAGAATCCCTTTTTTTTATGACGTGAACTTCCACGTAGACTAAAAATTAATAAAAAATTTATTTTACCATTTAAATTTTTTAAAATTTATTTAAAAATCTCTCTCTCTCTCTCTCTCTTCCTCCATAGCCTCTACCACCAAACCCTCCATCCGTCTGATCCTCCTCTACCAAAAAGTAAAGAAACAACCCAGCTCGCTCCCCCCCACCCCCCACAAAATCTCATTGTCCTCGACCCCAACCTTATTCCCCCACCCCCATATCATCATCCCACTTCCAGAGCCGTGGTTGGGTGGACACAAAACCCATATGAACTTAAACTCTGGACCAGCTTCAAACCCAAACCTTTCAGCCTCACAATATCCATCATCTCCAGACCCTCTGCAACATTAGAACTAAGCCAAACCCTAGAATCGGAAGAAAATTTGCAGCGGAATTGCTAGAAGTGGGAAAGAAGACTGACTATAATGAAATCAGGGAGTGAATTGACGGGGTTGGAGCTCTCTTCGGTAGAAAGAGGCTCGAGCCTGAGGTGGCCACTGTGGCCTGAGAACTCGACTCGGAACGAGAGCCATTTGTTGCAACAATTGAATCCATTTTTTGGGCTCCAGGGTTTTGAGTGTTTTTGGGGTTCAAAGCACTCTGCTTCTGGTTCTGATTTCGAAGGGGGTTTGATTTTTCGCGGGTTTTGGGTGTCGTCATTATCACCACTTCACTCTGCCTTTGGTTAGTATCAATTGGGATTTTGTGATGAACCAGTCCGTGGCTCTGTTTAATTCCCAAATTCCCAACTTCAAATTTTCTTGCTTTTGCATACTTTCTGTTTCAAATAGATCTGAATTTGGGTTGGGAGTTGGTTTTGTCCTTGGCAACTCGTGGTAAGCAGAGGGATGTGGAGTTTGGTTGTATTGGAGAGAGAGAGAGAGAGAGAGAGAGAAAACGGCATTGGAGGTGGGTTTGGGGTGGATCGACGAAGGGTTAAGTAGGAGGAAGGGAGGATAGGGGTTGGCTGGGTGGGATGATGGGAGGTTGCTGGTGGGTCGTCAGGCAATGGTGGAAGTTCCAGAGAGAGAGAGATGCCAGAGGGTGGGAAGAGAAATGGACGAAGAGAAATTTTTTTTTTCTTATTTTTGCCAGATTTTTAATTTAAAAAAATTAATTTAACAATAATAAATAATTTAAACAGTAAAATAATTTTTTATTAATTTTTGATCCACGTGGAAGTCCACATCATAAAAAAAAGGAGTTCCACTTTTGACACATTAACATTTAACAGACTGACTAACAGGTTGGCTAACAAATAGGGCAATTTGTAGGTTTTCCAAATCGGATATGGACTCGTAAATAACCCTATAAGTTGGGAGGTTTACTGTAGTTTACCCTTAGTTCTAATAATTTCTTGTATATAGTAAACTGGTTTTTTCTTTTTTTTCAAGGTGATATTTGTTATGCAAGGGAGGGTGACTAAACTCGGATGCAAGGGACGGACGTACTCTCTTTACTAATTGACCTAACTCACATTTATTTATATAATAAATTGTTAAATAGAGATTAAATTGGACCCAACTGGCCTAACTCACCCTAAGATTGAGAGTGAAGAAGTCGCATTCAAGGAAGGTGAGGTGCGGGGTTCGCTGATGACATGTCCTATATTTCTATTTTTGGGTCCAAATGATAAGATGCTCCAATCTGAAAACTTAATTAGTCTCACACAAACAGTAAGCATACAATCCCAGTGGGGTAAGCAAAAGGCTTTGCTTTCGGAAAAGTCGGTGCCTTGCTGATGATGCTCCTCTAATTTTTCTTCCAAATCAATGACTTGCTTATGTTACTCTGACTAGACTCTTGTTGTCCCATCCCATCTCCTCTTCGAATTTATTCCCCCGACTCAAAACAAAAATACACACTGCCAAACATTTCACATTTGTGTAAATGCAATAATATTTCTCCGAATATAGAATAATCCTAACTAATTCAATCTTACTCTTGACTCTTTTTTTAAACACAAAAACTCGAATGCAAGATAATTACTTGAGCTACAAACTTCTTTCTCATTATTCTTAGGTTATATAATGAATTCGTATTAAAAATGTGTAGGTGGTCTTGTGACTACGTATAGAAATGGAGACAAAGGTCGTGGCTTTGTTCTAATTTGACATGGAGGGTTTTGGGGTATGGGGAAGAAAGAAAGAGGGATGTGGAAAAGCCAAACACTGAGCACAATCCCACATTCTCAGTGGTCGGCTGGCCTTAAAGCCCGGAAACACATCTGAAACCTTATCTCCAACACCACAATGCTCTCAACACATCCATCCATCCATCCATCCATCATTGCATGCTTTATAGACTACAGTCTTATTTAGGTATTCTGGCTTGGCTACAATAATAATTATCACCCTTAAGAATCAATTCAAATGCCCCATCATGCAAAATCATTTGCGGGTTCCACTTGCCTATCCATTGCCGCCTTTGCACGTGTTAGCATCCCTTTCAAGCCTCTCTTATAGACTCGTGGTCGCTAGTAGAAATGAAACTAGCATTAAACGATAATAATTTTACTCATTACTTTTAATCACGGTATATCTTATTATGTTCAATAAAATGAACAAAATTAGTATTATTTTCATTGTAAGTTTTTTCTTTTTCCTTTTGCTTTGAATTTAAGGCTAGTGATGGATTAAGGAATAATTATTTTTTTCTTTCTACATTCTAAATTAACCCAATTATTCCCAATCATCTTTTAGGCCGAATTGTTAATTGATTGGCACTGTGTCAAAGTCAATATATCTCTATCTGCTCTATCGCACTAGAAACTTATCGACGAAGGCTTAGCCAGGATAACGATAACCCTATCTCTAATCTTTATGCCATCTAGGTGTCGTGTAACTAACTTTCATTCCTTATGTGATGTTCATGTCATGAATAACTATTTTCGTGAACAAACACACTGTTAACATACACAAATAAATGTTTTAAAAATGCATCACTCTGACGGTTAGATGTCTAATCAAAACTGTATCAAGATTTTTTTAATTATGACTGGCATAAAGGATGCAATGAACTTACAAGATTCGTCGGTGGATTAACCGTACAAATGCTATCATTTCCCATCGCTTATCTTCACAAAAGATGCTCTTAAAATTTATGAGTCTACAAAGTTAGATAGCAATAGGAAGGTGATAATTGAGAATTTGTGAAAGTAACTAAAGATTGTATCAAAAAGTAAAAAAAGCAAAGAAAAGTAAATAAAGATGGTAGAGGGTTGAGAGGGTTGAGGCATTTGGGTGGGTCTGCGACTGTGTCTACATGCAGGAACACAAAGGATTGGTCTTCATCAGACTCTTATGAATGTTGTCTCCTCCCTTGGATTGCTTTCATTTATTTCACCACAACGAATAGGATTTGTTATTTATTTATTGTTCGTCTGATCTCACATTTAAATAGTTTAAAAGACCTAGTTATTTACTAAAAACGAAAACACTTAGATGCCCCAATAATCGTTAAGTAACTAATTTTGTGCCTTATTATTAATTAACGCATATACACTGTTTGAGTATATTGATTTGTTTATTCAATCTATACCAAAAAGGAATATGTGATGGTATATACATGAAGGAAGTTGAGTGTTTTAAGCCTAGCACGTAGACAACACATATTAAGTGGCGTGAGAACACGTGTGGCCGTTACGCTCAACACGTGAAACGTGATTCTGATATCATGAAGGAAGTTGAGGTTTCACACCAAAACCAATTGGTAATGAGAGAAATAGTCTAACTCCTTATAAACCCAAACTAAGTATCTTAAATTTTCAATGTGGAACAAATACCCTCAACAATACATACCAGAAGAATCTATCTCTATCTCTCTCTCTCTCATGCACCCTGTCTAGTTGTAAAAGAGTAATTAAGATTTGTAGAACAAAATAGTTGTGGTATAAATAAATAATATGTAAAGTGAAAATCCAGTAGATGAAAAAAGTGGAAAGAAAAGGTGTGAAAAGCGCCGAATCATCATTGTCTTCTCTTTATTATGCGTTCTTGTGTACACCCACATTCCATGTGGCTCCACGCATGCTTACATTATACAGACTAATTAGATTCATACGCTATACAGCACACATTAATTGTATAGAGACATCATTTAGACATTACAGAAAGACAATAAGATAGACAAGTAGAGAATTTGTTTGTGTTTTGTTTTGATATATTTGGTCAACCTATGAGGACAAAGTAGCATGGGGTCGATCGAATTCTTATAATTCCACAAAACCCCACATTCCTCCTCTCACTCACTTCCCTTTGCTTAAATAAACCCAGCCCCACAAAGCCAACCCTCCCCAAAAATAAATTTATTGAGCTAGCTGAGTTTTAAATTTCTAGAGAGAGATGAGTTTTGATGAAGCTTGTAACACCGGCCTTGGTCTCAGTCTAGGCTGCCGTGACAGCCCAGATCATGACCATACAAATTTGCAGGCTCCTCCTGATCATCATCATCACCATCACCAAAACACGTACAAGAACAAGCAAATACAGTTGAAATATGATCACCTATTGCCTTCTCTTACGCTCGGCCCATCGGCTGCTTCAAAGATTGAGGAGGCCGAGTCCACTGATTTGCACCAGGCAGTAGCCGCACAGGAACAGGACTCTTCTCCCTGCAGCGGCGCCTTTTCATCTTTTTCTAACTCGTCAAGTTTCAAGAGGGACAGAGAGTTGGGAGGTGAAGAGATAGAGGTAGAGGTAGAGGTAGAGGTAGAGGTAGAGGAAGAGAGAGTGGTGAATATTACTTCCTCAAGAGCAAGCGAGGAGTTATATGAACAAGATCATGAGGGCAGCCCCAGAAAGAAGCTCAGGCTTTCAAAAGAACAATCTGCCACTTTGGAAGACAGCTTCAGAGAACACACCACCCTCAATCCCGTAAATATTTTACACCATATTAACTTCTTTATCTGTCCATAATTTGTGGGGAAAATCATTGTTTTTCAAATTATTAAAGCTTGAGTTTTCTTTTTGTTCTTTTTTCTTTTTCTTGAACAAATCAGAAGCAAAAGCAAGACCTGGCAAGAAAGCTAAATCTACGGCCGCGACAAGTGGAAGTCTGGTTCCAAAACAGGAGGGCCAGGTAGGCGCGATAAATCTTATTCTTTATAATTTCCAAGATGTTTGATGCTTGCATGAGAAATATATAGCCTCAAATTTAATTTGTTCTATATATACATATGTTTAGGACCAAGTTGAAGCAAACTGAAGCGGATTGTGAGTTGTTGAAAAAGTGTTGTGAGACGCTGAAAGAAGAGAACAGAAGGCTACACAAGGAGCTGCAAGAGCTCAAGTTAATGAAACAAACGGCAACAGCAGCAGCAGCAGTACCACCCTTTTACATGCAGTTTCCAACAGCCACTCTCACCATGTGCCCTTCTTGTGAGAAAATCTGCAACGGCGGTGACCACCATAATCATCATGGGTCGTCGACGAGTTCTTTTTTGATTGGATCGAAGCCGGCTCACTTGATCTTCAACCCCTTTAGCACCCATCCATCTACAGCTTGCTAAAGTTCAAATTAATTTGTATAGAGATCAATGAAATTTAACTGTAGAGAGGTTGTCTATTTCTCTCTCTTTATTTACAAATATTTGTAAATTTTTTACGATTTAGTCGTATGGTGAAGGATCCTTGTCTTCTTGCTTCTTGTCCAATGACAAATTTAGCTAGATAGGTCTACTTTAATTTGTACGTAATGCCATGTTTAGGGTATGGGAAGCTTGTGAAGTCCATCTTAATTAAACCTACTTGATCAGCCTCTATGAATTTCCGCAAAGTTGGTGGACGTGATTTGGACTGAGGTATTGAAAATCAATTCGATGAATTCCTTGCAACATTCAATAGCAATAGCAATCAGTTGCTTTTTCTGTACCTAACAGTAGTAAATGTGCCCTAATTAGTTCTTTATTAAAGGGGTTTGGGAGTTATACCGAATATGATTAATTTTATGAACAAACACAAATTATATTTCACAAGGAAGTAATTAAAGAACCCAATATATTTACTTTAGAACAAAAAATCTCTCGAACTAGAAAACAAAAACAACGACGAACAATCTGCGTTTGCTTAATTAGAGGTACATAACTTGTAAGTTTTGATTGAATTTTTATCATTTATATAGCATGGCTTTGTCTTATGATAGTATGAAACCCAAGAACAGGAAAAAATAAATCATTCCTAATACAGTGACGAGTCCATGACCTATCATGAAACTTGTGATAATTCCAAATGTCATTATTTAGAAAGGAAAGGAAGGAACCCAACCAAAAAAAATAGATGTTATTTTGGTTGAAATTAACAACCGACCGAATTTGCCAAGTCCATATCATATTATTATCATCCATCCTTGAACGTCGTCCTCTTGACGTGTGCAGCTTTGTATGTTGTAATCTTCCATCCACGGAGGAAAGAAAAGAGAGAGAAAAACTTTATATTTTATTTTAAAGAAAGCAAGAAAGAAGGTGAAAAGGGATACTTTCCAAGCCTTACAAACCGACTATTCATTTGTTTTGCGTAATCTGATAATGATATCTTTGGAAGTAGCATAGGATAGGAGAGTATTTACAGGTTTGTGATTTTGAAATGTATATTAAAGTTTGCTAGCTGTGCCCACTCCCCAGTCTAATTTGTTAACAAAAGAAACAGTTCATAAAAGACAACGAATGAGAAAAGAAGCACAAGGAAAAGCCTAATTAAGCTATGGGCCTATGGCATGAGTAAGACCTAAGATAGGTATAGATAAAGATACTAGTGAGTAGTGATCATAAATAATGGTGTTGGGTGACCAAGTTGGTCGCCACTTGCCTGCTGCAGGGAGTATGCACGTTTTTAGACTTCAAAACCTTTTTAATTAAATTATTTGAAATATAGTGTAAAAGATGATCGATTGATTAAGACAATACAAATAGCGGTTCACAATTTGATTGTTGTTGTTGTTCGTTGATGCAATCATGATCAAAAGGTTAATTAACATCGGCATCATAATTATGGTCGTAATCGTGTTATCTGTTCCTCTAACTTCGTTCTCAAGTACCAACAATTCTTTCTACATTGCTCCAACTAGGGTGGGTCTTGGTTCGGCCGCTTCACTCCAAAAATCGACCAATCAATTTTGTTCGGTTTGAGGAAGAGAAGGAAAAAGAGGAAGAGATGAAGGAGAGAGACTTTCATGCAACAGGAATAGTACTTTTTGCTATTCCTAGTCAATAGAATAATAACACGCGAAATAACTTTTTCATATATCATTGCATTATTAGCCGAAGATAACAAAACAATATTATTCCCAATACAAAATAAACACATGTGAAAACAAATAACGGCATCATTTGCTTTTTAAATGACAAAAAAGATAACCGAATCAAATTTATTAATTCTTTTTCATCTCAATTGATTATTGTTTATCAATTCACCGGTTCAAACGCTCACCCTAACTCCAACTCTCCTGGAGAACGAGTTCGGGCTAGCTTTAGACTTGCGTGCTTGATAATGACGATGGTAATTAATATAATTAGGCAGCCTTCTCACCAATTGGGATGTAGAGTGGTAGGCATATTATATAGAAACAAAATATCCAACGCTCTAGATATAATGAATAATTAAATATCCATATCCCTTTTGGACAAATTAAATGGGAAAAAAACATTGAAATATACCACTAGATTTGGGTTAGGCCTGGCATCATATACGTATATTTTAGCCAATGTGGTCCGGGATGATGATTGTTCAGTGAGTGCTTGTTCCGTGTTAGGTCGGGGCATGGGGGTGAAGGAGACAAATCTAATTCGTAATCTGGGAAAAAAGATATTGTTCTTTTCTTGTCTCTGCCTAGAGAAATATATATCCTAACCAGCATGGGTCAATATCATGGATCCATAACTTCACCAAGTGGTAAGCTAATGCTTATTGGATAATGACTCGAAAAGTACCCATTTAGTGTCTGAGGCTGCGGTATATTTACTTAATACAAAATTATTAGGTGTCCTAATCTTCGTATAGCCAATTTTTTATTATGCAATGTGATGAGTTAATTACAGAGTCGGTGATATAATTTTTCTTATTCTTATATTACCCTAAAATTAATAAGTTTACTAATCTGCATACAGAATAGGGCAGCGATTAAAATTGTTCTCAAACTTATTATAAACAAGTCTTACAGAATAAGTTTACTAATCTCTCTCTATCTTTCTTTATCACTTGACATACCCGTGATATCTAAGTTTCTCTCAAATTTCAGATTTTCTCAATACCCCATCACTTTGGTATAGAGATCCTCTCTCAGTTGTGAGCTGATTATAATTTGAAAGAGCCGAAGTTGGGTTGCAGTTGAGCTCAGACTGAGTCACGGTCAGACCACTACTGCACGTTCAGTAAGACTTGTTCCATAACATTGAGCCCAAACCATGGAAATGGAAAATTGGTTGGGTTGTTCAGCCCATAGCCACTGACCCACAGATCTCTTGTTGTCACCTTTTTGTGTTTTTATAAGGGTTTAATTTTTTGGGTGGTATACTTTCACCTCTTCTTTTACTGTCGTATAAACGTAATCAAAATTTTGGATTTAACAAAAAGGAACTGGAAAATGCCAACGCATATGTAATACAAATTCATAATAAGCATCAAATTTATCACAAACGAACAGAAAGAATTTGTCCCATTTCTGTCTTGAGACTTCCCAATCACATGCACACACACACCTTCAAAAGTTTCTTTTGCTGTTATAATTTTCCTTGAGAAAGAGATGCTACGTAGTGTTGATGAGGACGTGGATTAATTGTTCAATTGCTTATGGTTCAAATATATCTCCGTAGTAATAGTGAAAAGATAAGATTCGTACTGTTTTATAATGGGATTTACCTAAACCAATTATTCATGACATGATTTTTTTTCTTTCTCAAACTGTAGCTGGGTTCCAAGAGCACGGCACCATCCACAACTTCCGAAAGTGCTTACATATATATTAATTACCTAACTACCTATAATAATGCTATCGGAAAATGACTCAAATTGATCAGTTTCAACTTTAATGGGCAGACTATAGGCCAACGTTTGTGTTTTGGATTGGAGGAGGGTTTCCTTGTTTTTGTGTTTTTGACGTTACAATTGTCGTGGGCATTTGCTTTCTGTCGTCTTTATCTCGTTGTTGTTTTTTTTATGACCTCGTGAAGGCCTATCAAACACCATGTAACTATTAAACCTAACATGTTTTGTCCGCCCCATTAAACCAGTTGAATCTGCCCTCTACTATTGAAGACAATTATTCCTAGAATTGTGGATTAAACTTAATTTATCATATCCTTAACAAACAACCCAAGGAGAAAGAAAAAACTTTTCCTCTTAGAACTTTATGGTCTGATCTGATTGAAACCGAACCAACCTAACTTCATTACCATTTGGATCGATCCTATTTAAAATATCATGTTTTTATAAGTAAGTTATGCCGCCCTGCCAGCCACCATGGACCAGACCAGCCCAACTGATGCTGCAAATCAGTTTATGTTTTTGCACTCCTACTCAAAAGGGCTTTCCACAATTAGGCAACATTAATTCTAGAACGTCTTAATAATATCCCAAATCGATTTTTAAAACGCAAACGAGTCGAAGACGACTATAGAAACTGAAAGATGTAGACCACACTGGATAAAATTTGAGAACAAAGTACAACATTTGTAATAACAGAAAAGAAATATATATAAATTATCAGATTGGAATGTAGAACATTCATTTCCCAAGTTTCTAGCAATACAAATCACAAACTATGATTTAAGCAGTTTGCTTTGTCTTTTGGATATATATGGAATTAATTTAACCAAACTTTCCATGTGAGAGCCCTGCACGAGCAGAAGAGGCCACAACCTCTTTTGATGACTTGTTTCGGTCACGGCCCCAGACGGTAGTGGCCATCACCTATGTAGTGTCCATCCATATACAGGGCCGCATTCTGAGGGTGTAGGCCATCCATCACCATGAACTGCATGTCCTCTGAGGGTTTCCAGTGCCTCTTCCTCTGATTTATGAACCAATTGTTTATTTGCTTCTGATCCAAGCCTGTCGACTCCGCCAATGCCACCTTCTCCGATTCCTGTATGTAGTAAACTATTGTCACATATCTGACATGTTATGTCGTCAAATTATAAAAGGTCATCTAATCAATGTTTAGATTAAGGCCTCGTAACATAGCACGAATATATAGCAAGCAAGAAATGTTTATATAATATATATTAGGATTCAGGGGGGAAACATACTGAAGGATATGGCCACTTGTAATGCAACTCCCACCAACTGAGAAGCTTCTGCCTGGCATCTTTGGGCAATTTCCCTTTCTTCTTTTTCTTGGAAAGCTCTTGCTTCAGGCTACTTAAGTAACCACTATACTTTTTCAACAGGTGGTTCTTGAGCTCTCTGTCTTCAGCTCTTGGATCAATCTCAGGCACTTCTGTTTCTCCACCACTATTCTCCTGCTCCTCTTCAGATGAACCAAGTCCTTCGCATTTGTCCTCTGTGTACATGCAGTATATATGTACCAATCAAATTACTCAAACTTGTGACTATTAGCTTAATTAAGAAGAAATATTCTCAGCAAAACTCTGGGGTTTTGTATCATATCTTTAAATCATTTTTCGCCAACAACAAAAAAACACATCTTGAAATTCATAACATGATTGATTACATATTTACACCCCAAAAAATAAAATTTTCCCAAAGGATGAATATTTTTTATGGGAGAAGCACCACTTTGGATACACTATTCAAAACCTTGGTAGAGAGAAACAGAAGCTCAACCAAAGGATTTTTGCAGTTCTTCACGTAAAAATTAACAATAAAAAAGGGTTTTTTCTTGAAAATATAATTATCTAGTTTATCTCAAAAAGTTTTTTTCAGATCAATGAATCGGTCAACGTTAGTTACTATCAAGGTCAGGATATATGAAGCCTGCGTGTGGAGTGATAAACAGACTGATCTCCATGGCCACTAGTTTCAGTTTTGACTGAACAGGTACCTAACAAAAGAATTACCTTTTCTGTAGCTAGCTAGCTAATAGGTTAGCTAGGCAACTCCCAACACCAGAAACGAAAACAACAATAATATGCATGAATTGAAGATAAGTCAAATCTGGATCAGTACATATAGGGCGTATAGCTATTAGCTAGTAGCATGGAAATTAATAAATGGTGGTGTTTTATTTTAATTCTGACATGTCCGTACTGACTACATGGTGTAGCTGATTTAAACAGCATCCTATGTTTTCTCTATTATAAGATTGTCTTCTCTTTTTGGTCTGTATGAGGTTTAGGGATTTTGTTTATCCACAACATTATAGTTAGAGACTACCCTTTTTAGCAGATCTAGTGAGGCTCGGGAATGAAGACAATCATTCCATCCCCATATAGAATTTATGAACCAGAAAGGACGTCTTGATTTGGGGCAAGAAACCCTAATAAGAATGAGAATTTGTCAGAGATTAGCTACACGAATTCTGTTTTGTCTTAATTAATACTCCTTTTCTTTCCAATGTGGATATATCTTCTTTAAAAATCAAAACAAATAAGCAAAAAATTAGGTCTTCATCACACTATTAAGCTCGTGATCATTTGGGTATGTTAACTAATTAAGCCACTCACTCGTGAATCAATTTAAAAAGGGTTGGTGCGGGGTTATTGCTTCTTCTTCGTCTAGCTTACTCATCCCTCTTTGTTCTTCGCTATGGGAAGGCACATTATTTGATGGGGTCAAAATTCTTCCCTTCAACTCAGAACATGAACACAGGATTTGACCCGCCACTTCAATCAAATGAAAAGAAGAAACTGACAAGTTTTGGTTTCTCAAAGAGAGACAAAACAGTCGGACTATCAGTTTTTTTTTTTTTTTTTTTGCACCATCCCAAGACCAAAGCAAAACCCACATCAATTTTGTCACTCCAACAAGCTCCTTTCCAATGCTACTAAATATTTAAGAATATATTCCCCAAAAGTTATACGTGTGTGATGTGAGTGTGCAGAGAGAAACCGAGTTAAAATTACCAGAGGGTGAGAAGATGCGAAGTGGAGGAGCATTATTGTTGCCAAGCATGTTGAGCTGAGTTTCAATCCTCCGCATGAAATCCATGGCTTCTTGTATGGGCCTTGTTAGCTCCTCTCGATATTTCACCAACATATCATAGTAAGCTTCCTGCTTATTATTTTATTGTCACCGATCCAAATAGAAATAGGAAAAACAAAAATTCAATCAAATGTTCATGTAATAATATAGGGAATGAAATTGGAAAATGAATCACCATGAACTGATCGAGTTCTGGATCTTTTGAAGCCTCTCTTGAAGCCACAGAAGACCGCTGCCTTGCCTCAAACTCCTGCCTAGCAGCTGTTAGCCGCGCCACCACTTCAGACGGAGCTCCCACCTACACACACACACACACACACATATAAGTTTGTTTTTAATTACTTAAATAAACATGAATATAACTGATTAATTAATAAAACACTTACCCTTTGGCAATCCATGTAAGCTTCCAGGAGGTTAGAGTACTGAGGGTGGGCGACGATCTTGGCTTTGATGGCTTCCACTTCGTTGGAGCTCAGGGTGTGATCATCGTTTTGACGGTCCAGATTATGCTGTTGTTGAACTACTGGTTGGTGTCCTCTTGATGACAGAAGAGGATTATTATTGTTGTTGTTGTTGTTGTTGTTGTACTGAAATTTGTGATGGCCATGATGGGATGTGCTGGCTTCAGTTTTGACATTAATTGGGTGTGCTCCTCCTGGAGAGTGGAAATCACCACCACCGCTCGATTGAAGATGAAAGGCGTTGATGCCCATCTGATGATCATGGCTTGCCCTCCCATAGTTGCCTCCAAGATTTGGTGAGGCGTACAGGAAATTTCCTCTACCACCTGAGCTCTCATGATCCATTTGGTTGTACTCTTCCATTTCCTCTCAATAAACCCAGATGATTTCCAATCAACAAGAGCAAACTAAAACCCTAAAGCAAGAAGAAGAAATAGAGCAAGAGAGGAAGAGACCAAAACCCTAGTGGACAAACAAAGCATGGCCGGAGTTTTTATACGCAAAAAAGGTCAAGGAGTTAAGTGGGAGAAATGGGAAGTAATATTACTGGCAAGCCATGAAATTATGGAGGCCAGGAAGTGAAGCTAAACGGGGAACTAAGCATGTTATAATTGCGTTACAGAATATGTATCAATTGTGCTTGCGTTTGAATCATGAGTGATGGTTTGGGAATATCAGAGAGAGGAGGGAAGTGGAGGAGATAGCGTGGCCGGAACCGGCAACTAGGGGCTCCCCGTTGTGAGGGTGAGGTTGAAAGAGACTGGCTTTGCTTTGTTGAAAGAAAAGAGAAATATTTGAAAATGCTTAAAAGCTATGACTCTCTAGGAGACCTAGCGATAAGGCAACTCAATAGATTGTAGATTTTTCTTCCATCTCTCTCTCTGATCTTCTTGCTCTCTCCCTCTTAGTCTTGATTTTTAACCTTTGTTTCACGGACGTTTCCCATTTTTGAATCTTTTATTTGCTCCTTTCTCGTTTAATTGAATTTAATATGATTTTCGTTTCTTTTTGCATATATAGACATTTGGGGCACTATTTTAACTTTCTTCTTTTCTTTTGAATCTTTATTATAAAAAAATACTCTTTTTTTTTGTTATTTAATTTTTTAAAATTTAAGTTAGTATAGCTCCACTAAGACTTTCATGCAACGGGTATTGCATTTTTTGCTATTCCCGACCAATAGCGCAATAAAACATGAGATAATTTTTTCATGTGACACTACAAAAAAAAAATTATACTAGTTAATTGAATTGTAGATTCAACAAGTTACTATTACTAAAATTATGAAAATATTCATGGACAACTTTCAAGATACTATATTCTAACAAAATAGTGACTAAGGGACCATTTGGTAACGTTTTTAAAGTTCCGTTTTTTTTTTCTATCAAAAATGATTTCGGTATGTTCTTTTCATTTTTACTGAAATTCATTTTCTAAAAACAAATTAAAACTCATGTAGAAAAATTGAAAACCACAAATTATCATTTTCTACCCAGTGCATTGGTCTGATTGTTTTTTTTTTCCTTTTTTTTTTGTTAGTCTGATTTTATTTTATTTTTTCAATTTTCTTGTTCCACTTCATTATTTTATTTTGCTACACCAGTGTATATTAATTTTATCAAATATTATTCAATTTCATATTTATTTTTAAATATTTATTTTAAACTAAAGATAATCGAATTTTATTATTTAGGTTTTCTTAAAATTAGATTTTCTTATTATTTTAATTATGCATTGTTATTCTCAAATTATACATTTTTCATTGTTTGTAATAATTTTAACCTTTAAAATATCAGATTTTAAAAAAATACATTTTTTTAGGATAGAAATTATCAAAAAATAACTCCCATATTATTATTCTCAAATTGTCATACCAGACACGTTTTCACTATCTTTATTTTATAATTTTATTTTTCAATTAATCTACCAGCCGTATTTTTGAATCCTGTAAATGCAAATTTGTTTCTCGTTTTCATTATCATAAAATATTCTCCAAAAAAGTTACCGAACAAGCCCTAAATGTCACTACACCAAATAGTTATTGGTTACTCAACAATTACACATTCCGCTAAACCCTTCATTTCACATTAGAAATGTATAATTTAAATTAGATGCGGGAACTTGTGCACAACCATCACTTTAATTTGAGTTTTATGGTGAAAATAAGCACCTTATACTAAAACTATAATCCCTCACACCTTTTCTATTTCGAGAATTGGCAGTTGAATGAAGAAATAGAACGAGACTGTTAAAGTGAAATGTCTCACATTTGAAAACTAACAAACTTTGAAAGAGCTTATAAAGCCAATTAATTTTGAAGTAGAACCTCAACTTCCTTCATCAATCTCATATAATCCCTCTTCAATTAAAACCAGAAGACAAATAAACAATGGATAAAAAAAACTTATCCATACCATAACCCCATTATAATTTGCACTAACAATCATTAATCATTCTTCTTCAGGTCCAATAAGCACCCGAAAGAGAAATTGATGGACAAACAAATTGGGGATACAGTTCCCTTGGGGTTTTGTCTCATTAACCAAAGCACGCTAATGACAGGCGCAATTAAAGGATAAGCATAGCACTAAAATGATGATGTTCTCATTGCCTAATTGTTTTAGTTAAACATGACAAAAGTGTTGTTTAATCAAGTTTTTACTGTGTTCTTGGAGCTGCTTTATCCACTGTAACATCAAATAATTATTGATTTGATGACGATAAGAATAATCTAGACGTGTATTATTTACTTACTTACAAGACGCTCCATCTTTTCTTCTTTTCCATTGACTTGGATTTTTTTATTCAACGGTTTAGAGCATCTTAATGCCTTAACACACATGCTTAGCTATTTTACAGCTTACAATCAAATTAAACCAGTTACACATTTAACAGGTCAGCAATATTCCGCTTTCATTTTTTCCTTCAATCGACAGGATCTGAATGCAAATCTCAGTAGCTAACCTCTCATCGAACACCTAGAAGAATTTATAATGAAATGACAATTGATTGACTTAATGTCGCATAACTATCGAGCATAAACTATAAAAAAAATTTCTACTTCCCCTTAACTTCCCGAGAATAGATACGACGTAGTATACTCTTAAAAGATGTTTACATTTAAGAGTACAACTACTAAACAAGCGACCCCCTAACCTTGAAACTCCCTCCTTTTTTGGTGTGCCAAAGTTAGGAACGAGGAAGGGAGAGAAAATTGATTTGTTATAAAAATACAAGATAAATTGGTTTTCTTTTTCTTTATCTTTGTGCATCTATATGCATATATAAGCGTGAAGCGTTGATATATACATGTGAGTCCCATAATGTATCACTCATCATGTGAGGGTTTCTTGTTATAACAAAGGGGGTGCAATAAAGGAATTGAAAAATAATAGATGAAATAATAATGGAACAAAATATAACGTACAATTGTGCATAGTTGGGGGGGGGGCCTCACTTTCACTGTTCACACATGCATACAAAGGCCTAGGTCATTAAAGAAGAATAAATTATAGAATACTATAGTAGTATGGTCACGTGATATATTTTATGTACGTATGTTACAACATGAATAGACAATATAGTTTATTTTCCTTTCTTTTAAGAAATAATATCAATACATATCAATTTATAACACCTATACAATATATAGCACGTAATCATACTATCGTATTATTCACTTTCATACATGCATACAGAGGACTAGGTCACTAGAGAAGATGATCCGTAGTGCAATCTGTATTATTAGTAATATATGTACACATATATAAAAGGTAGGGCCGTAGGAGTACGAAATTTCAACGGTAAACAGTGGAATGGGACCCAGAGGAGGGCTGTGTGTACAAATGAGTCAGTCAAATGACGCATACATAGGTGAAAAAGAGCAAAACAGCAAAACAGAGCAAGACAAATTAACCTTAACAGTGACATAATAATATTAAAATATTATGTAGAGAAGGGAATGGGAGGGGTGGGGTGTGTGGTGTGACGTCGTTTTGCTGGTTGTGCAGCACTGCAACACGAGGTATAGCTGGCGGCGACGACCACCTTCTCTCGCCCGCACGACGCACGCACCCAGAGAATTTAAAGAGAGCGAGAGAGGAGAAGAGAGAGAAAGACCCCACTGAAAACTGATCAGATGATCAGAGGGCCTTATATATATATATATAAAGCGTGTAAAGAATCCCCCCGGGAGACTCGCGCTACATGTACACCTAAAGCCGTTGGGCGGGGCCATGGCCATGCACCAATTGCCAAACATGTCCTTAGCCAGTAAGCTTATATGCTTTTAAGTTTTTAACTGCATTTTCTTTCTGCTTTTTTTCAGAGTTGAGATGAGAGAAAGATTGGACGTGTCCAAGAGGAAGACACGACCAGGGTGGTAGCTAGTAGCTAGTACTGGCAGCAGGTGCCCCCCATCTTCACTTGTCACTCACTCACACTGCTCTTCGCCTCTTCCCCATGCACCTTCTACTATTTCTTTCTTTCTATCACTCACTCACTCCCCAAGAACAATACTTCTTTGACCCCTAAAAAAAAAGAAGAAGGAGAAGATAGACATTATGCAGTGAAAAATAGTAGATTTAATTTGCTAAACAAACACCCTATAAAGTGAAAAATACTGGGTTTCATGTTCAAAAGAGTAGATTTAATTTGCTAAAGAGACACCCTATGAAGGGTTTAATAATGGGTATCATGTAAGGATAAGTGGAATGTAATGTTTATTTTTTAAATACAATTGATAGTTTAAACTACAAAAGAATGAGGAGTTTCTTATAGACACGTGGGAGTTTAAACTTGAAATCACAGATTTGCGAGTCAAGTTTATTTTTCTACGGAATAAAGACCGGTTGGTGAAAACAAACTTAAATAGATACATTCGTTCCCAACTGACATTAAAATATAAGTCAATTACAAAAACAGAAATAAATTAAAATAGAAGCTAAATACACTTGGCACCCTTCTTATTTGGGGCAGCTACCAGTTTGGGTTTGGCCTCTTTCTTAGAAAAAATGGTGCGCATCAGTTTGGCTTCCATTTGAGCAGAAATAGTTCCACAGAATATCACAAAAACTACCGACTAAGTTTAAAAGTTAAATTCTAAAAAGATAAAAAGAGATGACCAAACTTGGGAGGAAATTTAATAATTTATACATCGGAGGACATAAGTAACATACGTAGTATTGGTTTATTTTAATTTTTAATGTTGTCCAATCAGAAACGTCGTGGCAAGTTGTGATCCTAACACGAATATATACATGCACCATCGGGTTTGAGTTGGCGGGGATTAGATTGGATGCACAGTTCACCTGTCTATTATTGGTGCCTCCCTTTTCCCAATCACATCACCATCTTCTCATCATCATATGAATGAGCTGTTCCTGTCAACTCACTCACAACTTACAACAGAGCGCATAAATAAATAACATCAACCCAAAACTTCCTTCAATATATGCTGGTAATATTTTCTTACCAGAGCTAACTAAGATAACTTGGAGGAAAAACTTTCACTGCAACAGGTTAATACTTCACATTTTTATCCGTAGTTGGTTTTGTTTTCTTTGAATGCAACATTTCAAACAATTCTAAGTGATGGACGCACTGCTCTTTTGACTGACTGAGCTAACTCGGATTTATTATTATTTTTTTAATTTAAATTTAGCATAAACTAATATGATGCTATAAATTTATCATTTTTTTAAACCGATTGACTTAACTTACATTTTTTATTTTTTTGTAAATTTAAATTAGCATAAATAAATACGATGCTATAAATTAAATACCCTTGACCTACCAGAAATTTGATGGGCAGTTCATTATTAATTAGTAATAGTAAAAAAGAAAGATTGGTATGTTTGATTATGGGAGAACTGTTGGTCTCATGAGTGAGAGTGAGACAAAGGTTTTTGAATACATCACAAGACAAGACATACATTACGTACCGTAGTAGGAGATAATGTATTTAAAATACTTGGTTAAGCAACCAATCAAAGTTAATGAAAAGCATCCAAGGAGATAATGTTCGGCTGCGATTCCAGATTAAGAAGCTATACGTGGAAGGATATTGTCCACGTACTCAAGTTTTGAAGACCTAGATTAAGATAATCATTCGTCCCCACCCAGCTGCTTAGCATACAAAAGCATAAGTTAAAACAATTGTCTTGGCTTTATTAGCTCGGTAAGTATTCGACTTTTGTGTCTAATTATGAAAGCGAAGAGGTTGGAGGGTCGCAACCAATGTGAAACAATAAAAGGTTTGTCTTTAATTTGTAAGGGTAAAGATCAAAGCTGGCTGTTTCAATCGTACAGTGATGAGCACTAAGTATTGAGTATTGACTAAAAGATTAAGAATAAGGTATTATATGTCTAATTTCTTCTTTAAGAGTCGGATTTGATGGGAACAGAAAATAATATAATTAGCGTAAACATAAAGACTCAAGTTGTTGAAAAAAGAAAAGGTATCTTGTCTGTCTTTACCCATGGACTTTTTGCAATATCATGCATCAATAACCTATTGAATCTGTACAATTTTTCTTTTCTTTTTGGCTCTTATGAGTCTCATTTTCATTGGACATGTAATTTGTAAGGGGTTGAATTATTGATGAGGGAGTTTGTAAATTGGCAATGTTGTTTTAACTTTGAATTTGTCGTATTTACTCGAGTTTGAATCTCATTTCCTGTAATTTAGCGTAGAATTTCGCTTATATTCCAAATGATTTCACAATTCATTCCATGAGAATAATTTGAGAATGAAAAACGAAAATTAGTATTTTATTCCTCATTCCTCTTACAAGAATAAACAATATCAATAAGAATGTCAGCATACCAAAAAACATTTGGCATTTCTTTATGCTCTATGTTGGATATAAAAATCCCAAAAAAACTAATTTTGAATATTAGAGGAATATAAATCTAGTAATTATTATTAAAAGGCTTCCCTCCAGCAAAAGTTTAAAATTTTCAGCAGCGTATCATAATTAGTTTCAAAGTAGATTTAATTAATGGTTATAAGCTGCATGTAAATCATGACATCTGGATGATTGAATTGAAAGCATATGATATTACGAATTAACTTAAGCGACTTTTTAATGATTCTTAATCAGAACGTTTCTTTCTCAATGTCAAGCTTTTTTTCTAAAGTAATTAAAGCTAGCCCTCACAAAACAAATTTAGTGCATGGACTTTCATCTATAGTCTTTCAAATTGGTTTTCCACATGTCTATCATTAAAAATTACCCGAGTTAGCAAAAGCTAACAGGACAGAATCTGCTTTCTCTTTGCACTTTGAATGTCCCAGATCATAATAATTGTAGGTAAGTATGCTGATGCCCACTCCAACAACCAGGAGAGAATCTCAGTCAAAAGCCTTTACTTTAATTCATTACTTAAATTCATATATGCGTAGCAGCGTAGCTATGATTAATGATAATTTACTATTGTCATAGACACTCATGGTGACCCATATGTCTCTGATTATCAGTAAATCTTCTTGCATGTCTTCCACGTGGCCGCGTAAAAAATTTGTTTAATATAATGGTATCAACATGTTATTGTAATATTGTAATACGATCACGCGATATAATCTATTCATATAATGCGGTTGGTTAAACTTTTCAATGCAAAAACGAAAAAACAGCCCATAACATTTATTTTTCAGAAGACAGAAACAACCATTTGAGGATTATGCAAACACATACAGCAGTGTACGAGAACAACTGTATTATGTCTACTGATAAATTCTCTGATTAAGCCACTTAACCAGATGAGTTTGTCCCGTGGGAAAAGGGTCAACGCACTTTGACTAAAAAGAATTATTTGTGTTAATTGTCACTTATCAGTACTTGACTCTGAATCCTTGGGTAGAGATTCAGATTCAGATTCAGAACCCTAAAATAAAAAGAAGGAAGAAAGAAACCAAAAGCAAGAAAACCTTTATTTATCTATTCTACTTATTAAAAATAAAATCTGAATTATGACAAGTTGAATAAAATGTTTAAAAATGTAGCACGTGCCAGAAGTTGATGTTTTCATTTCAGGATTTATATTAATCTATAGGGTTAGGGTTTCAGAGAACTACCAGTGGATGACCCATCAGTCATTTTGATTAGCACACAGTGAAGAAATTCTGGAGTTTATTATTTTTTAAGGTATTAAAAAAGAAAAAAAAGAAGAAAAAGATTATTCAAATGTGAGAAGAGAGACTGTGTGTGAGTGGCAGCGGAGGTGTTGGTTAATGACAGACAGGAGCTTATTTCAGGAGCGGGTGGGTGGGTCCCACGAACGATGTCGTTTTGGGGGAAGGCGCGCGAAAACAGCGCGGGAGCTGTTTCCCAATGCACTAGACATCATAACTCTCTCTCACTCTCTCACTCACTCTGCTCCTCCTACCAGTCCCCACTTCTCTCTCTCTCTCTCTCCTCAGTCTCTCGCTCCACCATTCATTCATTCATTCCCTTCAAACTTTTTTTTTCTTTCTCTTCATAAAAATTTATTTTACCATTTTTAAGAAGAAAATAGACTTTTCTTTCAAACCTTCTGATACGTCTGCGACCCACCGAACACCCCCCCATCAAATCAATCGTAAAACTCTCGTGATGCTGACATCCATAATCGTTTAACGGTCTGTTTGGATTGAATTGAAATTAAATTGAAATTAATTTTTATAAGTATAATTTATAAAACACAATATATTGAATTATTGTTAAATTTAATAAGTTCAATCTGGACACATTAAACAAACAAACGGCGAAAATTCATGTCTATAATAATTGAAATAGACAAGCTCAGTAACAAATATATATGGATGGTAAAATGGGCATTAATAAGAGAGATATAGAAGGGGGTCGGCTAATATGAGCCACGGGCAAGCCTGACTATGCACCCATGTGGGGTGTGGGGTCCACTGGAACCAGGTATTTAGAGACAGGGATGGGACTGTGTTTGGGTCCCATTTATCATCATAATCATGGTAAGGGAGAGAGAGAGAGAGAGAGAGAGAGAGAGAGAGAGAGAGAGAAGTAGAGAACTAGTTGTCATAGTGATAGTGATATATAGCTAGTAGTAGTAGATGGTGGGAGTCTATCAGATTGATGTGATGGTGTTGGGTGGGCCCATTCCCTTTGATAAAGGCATTTTGGGTTTGGGCCCAATTTCCATGATTTATATAATTTGGGACCCAAATGATTGTTAGGAGGAGATAGGCAGACACACGATTTGTACATGCTCCTCCCTCAATTTTTTTTCTTCTACATATTTGGTAAAGTTTAATGTAACTCCACACGATTTATGTACATCAATTCGTAACATTTTTGTGTGTGAGTCAGTTAAAGAGACGATATCGATAACGGCCCGATTCTTAAAAGAAAGATTGGCCCATTAGCTCAATAGGCCAAATGGGCTTGTTTCATATTCTGCGTCGGACTGATCACAACCAACAAACTTCATCTTATTTCTTATTTCTTATTCTGTGTTTTATACATGTGGAACCTTTTTTCTGTGCACAACTGTGACAACAATGCAACACAAATTTGAAATGTAAGGTATGAAAATAATGATCCCTTCACTGAGTGAAGCAGCAAATTTATAGGGCAATGGGCACCTCTACCGGCGACTCACCCTGGCCGACAACAAATGTCTTCACAAGTTTCTTTGGGGCAGTGGCAATTTCTATATTGTATGTTCCTTGGAAGCCTCTAAATATAAACTCTCCCTGCTCATCAATGTGGCCATGAGCCTGAGATAGCCACTCTTTCTTGAGCTCTAAGTAGCGTTTTCCAGCTTCGTTCACATCACCTTCTGCATTCACTAAATGCGAGTTTTGTCGACTCATAAACAACTCCCAGAAACCCCACATCATTATACCTTCTACTGCAGGATTGGCAAAACCTTCCCTCAGCATCACTTCCAAATCATCCGCTCGAACATGTTCATTGACTGATGACACATCAAGCTCTGTGAACCAGATTGGCAGGCCAAGAATGCCCAATTTATCAAGAGCAGAACAAACAATCGGCCCCACTGGACTATCTATATGTCCTTGAATTCCAATGCCACCCACAGGTGCACCTTGCTGTTGCAAATCAAGAATATGTTCAATGTACCTCTCTGGTGATGATCGAGTATCGCATCCATCCTCAACGTGATAATCATTCACAAACAGAGTTGCAGATGGATCCAGTTGGTTTGCACTCTTGAACATCTTTGCTCTGATATCTTTACCCAGCTTGTCTTGATAGAATGAGCCATGCAGCATCTCGTTGTTGACATCATAGTGCATGAACTTCCCTTTGTAGCGGGTAAGAAGATCTGTGAGCCGACTTTGGACAGCCGTTGCCAAGTCATTTTGGCTCAATGAACGGATCCATTGCTGGACTGTGTCCACCACTTCCCAGAAGATACAATGACCTCGGATGTCTATGTTGTGACTCTTGCATAAGTCCACCAACTCATCAGCATCCTTGTAATTGAAATTTCCTTTTTGGGGTTCAGTCCAATACCACTTCAACTCATTTCCAAATACAGCCCAGTTGAAGTTCTTAACGAAAAAATCAACAAAGTCTTCATTGTCAATGTTTGTTCTGCTTATGCATGTCCCAAATGGAAAACTGTTTTTCGTTTGTTTAACTTTCACAAAGCAGCCAAGCAGGCTGCTTGAGTCCAATCCTGAAAATTTTAGGACAACATCACGCTTTCGGATCTGCATTCCAACAAAGGAGAAATACTCAAATTTGGAACAAATTAGGGGAATGCGAATTCAGATCACTATATACTTTAGGCTCTTATCTTATGAAGCAATGCTCAGTGAGACAAGTTTGATGATGCTTGTAATAATGTCATGCTGGAAATACTTATAATGATACTTGCAAAACAAATGAAAGAACAACCCCTTTACCTTATCAGTCTGCCTCTTCAAGTATTTAAATCTTGCTTGTCTGTCAACAGGGAATATCTGAACTCCAGCAACCATTAAGTCTACACCTGGAGCAGGGCCTTGGACATAAACCATTACTTTGGATGGTTGCTTCTCAATTCTAAAGGAACCACCGATTTCGTGCCATCTGTTGTCACTCGCCTCAACTTGCCCTCCATTCACCCACTGGTTGTCCACACCAAGTGCAATGTTCACATTTTGTGGACCAGTTGCTCCAGCACCGATCCGAACCCAAGCAGATACTTGATATGTCAAAAAGAGTTTCAGTTTGTCACCAATCATCTGGGCAGGACCCATCCAAGTCTGTGTGCGCTTCGTTACAAGGATGTAGCGACCGCTTAAAGGTTCATGAGGTCCAAGGCCATCTCTTGCCATTGGAGGAAGTATATGAGGTGAACCAGTTCCGACACTCAAAGTGCAGTTACCAAGCGGAAACCAGCCATTGGTGCCCTTACTTAGATTGCTGTTCTCAATTATATTTACTCCAAAGGCTGGATTCTATGAAAACAAAAGCCAAAACTTGAGTGCTTATATCTTTGTAGTCAGCTCCAAGAAAACATGCTCAGAAATATTATAGAAAAAGAATCACTTAATCAACAAACCTCAATAACTGGTGGAGGGGAGGGAGGGACTCGCTCAGCATGCTTGACAACAAAACTGTTGAGAAGAATATCCGTTCCTGCTGGTGGACCTTCTAGATAAACGACTACTTTTGATGGGGAGCCATTTAAAAGGAACTTCCCCTGCAACTGTGCCCAATCCTTGTCTGTTGCCTGCACACTTTATAGCAAACCAACTTCGATTAAGATTAAGGCTAATCTGATAAGGTGCAAATGAACAAAATAATCAAGATTTTTAATTGAAGAAACAAATTATATGACAATTTCATTAGAAAGAGACATGGAGAAAGATAATAACTTAGCAATGCCGATATACTGTTCACGTTGATTTGGTGACTGGACCCATAAGGTAGCCCGTACATCAGAACTAGTGACATTGTTACCAAATATCCGAACAACAGCAGTGGCCTCATACGCTAGCTTCCTTTGCAGTCTTCCAGTGACGTCCTGCTGGATGCCATTCCAGCTCTGCGTGCGTTCTGTTGCAGATGCAAATACCTTTCCAGTTTGAGGGACGATTTTCCCGTCTCCCATTGAGTCATGCAGAACAATTTTGCAGCCTCTTCCAGACCAGTTATTCAATCCATCATCGAATTTTGGATTTAGGATTATATTCTCATCCCCAAGATTGACATTTCCTGAGCTTCCATTCTTTCAAAACACAAAAGGAAGATACACATTCCAAAATCAATCAGCAATAGATGATAGCAAAGAAGAAAAAGACCTTTTCCTACTTGAAAAAAACTTGATAGCAGTCGCTGCAAACTTCTTCCATAAACAACACTTCATTGCTACCTCTTTCTAATGCTTCCATATATACTTCTGAGGAAGCAAGAAAAGGGACTATAAGTACCTGGCATTCCTTTGGACTAGAAGATGAGATCACAACAGACTTTATAAGAATGTCAACTCCAGGAGAAGGCCCTTCCAAATAGAATACAACCCGATCAGGCATTGTTGACAGTGAAAACTTTCCATCCAACGTTTCCCACCTCCCATTCGATACAGAAATTCTGCAGGTGGTTACTACTGTTAAAACAAGTTCCTTATCTATAAAGAAACAAATGCAGTAATACGGTAAAAACATCGGTTACCTTCCAATCAACAAGAAGTTAGTTGCTGAACCTTGGTATTCAAGTTTCAAAGTTGCCAGGACATCAGCAGATCCCTGAAGAGGTCCAGAGACTCCAACACAAGCCGAAACCACATAAGTGGAACCTGGGGAAATTCTCCCAGTGATATCTTGCTCCAAGCCTTGCCAACATTCTTTTCGATTGTTAACAACAGCATAATTATTGCCTGCTGACTTTGCTTCTGGGTGACCAGAATCAGCTGAAACTACAAAGCCGTCGCAGCAGTTGGGGTGCCAAGAATGCAGCCCTCCAGAGAAATCATGGTTCAGAATGATATTTGTAGCATGGCTGCTACTTGAATTGACCAATTTCTAGCCGGAGAAAGCAGAAGTCATAAAAATGTTGGAGCATTTGGAGCATTTAAGTTCAGGTAGCTACTTCTTAAAACCCTTTATCATCATTTTCCTCTTTTAAGGACTCAAAATCAAATACCATGTAACGTCAGATTGTCTGCTTAGATTTATTTATAAATAAATAAATAATTCTATTTTTTGTGTTCATTATTTTGAATATATATATATATATATATTTCGTGTTCAAAAGTTAATTTGCTTCGATTTCAAAGTTCAGTGAGTTCTGTAAAATAAAAAAGAATAAAGTAAAATACATGTTTATAAAGTAAAAGACAATTGCAATTCTCCTGAATTAAATATTCTCCAAAAGCAACCTAACGAATAACCCAATGTCAAGAAAAGCGTCTACAAAACTTGAGGAACAAAACAGAACAGAACAGAAGAAAAAAAGGCCAAACCTCCTTGTGGTCGGCGCCATTGTCGGTCTGTTTTTGGTTCTCCATGGCTTCTTCTTTGGATCTCTAACCCAACACCAAAAAACCAAAAATAATTAAATAAATACAAAATGAGTAGCTGCATTTTACTCATAAAAGATAATTAGAGAACTAAAAACACTACCTTTGGATGATTCTGCTGATTGCTTTTGGAGACTTGGCTTCTGAAGCACCAAGCTCTGAGCCTCCTCATATATAAACACAATCCCAACTGCAAATTTTCGAGTAAAGTGAAGACTACGAAAAGCGCGGGACCATTTTTTTATTTGTCTACCTGGGTTTAATTTAACCCAAACAAACAAAACATTTGGATCAACAAACCTTAAAAGCAACGAACGACTCTACCAATCTGAACAAATAAATTAGAAAACAAGACAAAAAATCTTGGTTCTTTCTTTGTTGTTCCAAGGATTGTGCTTTGCTTTGTCTTGCAGATTGGTGGTATGCTTGTATTGGAATGGAAGCTCTCCAGAGGGTTTAATTTATGATTTGAATATTCATTTGCCTTTCTAGCCTTTGACTGCAAGATACATGAATGATATTAATCTTTTGGCTGTTGGATCCTTTGCAAAATTAGGTGAGACTGGGCCTTCATAACTATCCGTGCTCATTGAGTCAAGGAATGCAAGCCATTCCGGTATTCCTTTCATTTGCAAATTTCAAATTTGTGTGCAAGGCTGCAGGCCCAGAAAGATATAAGATTGGGTACAAATGTTCCATCAATATGAAATAATCATTTTAGGCAGGACCAAAAATTAATGGGTTTTTGTTTTTGCAAAATATATTAAGGGTAATAATTTTCTATATGACAAATAAATGAAGAATTAAAGATAATGTTAATACGTCAATGGTCTAGCCCAGTGGAAAAATGTATTAAAGAGTATCTGCAATAGTTAGGATCAATGCAATTTTATTGCATGAAATTGAATTAAAACAGTAAAATCTCGCTTGCAATGGTGTGATTTAGTTCATTGCAATAGACGCAATTGTAATAAGCTAAATATGGGACCCACATGTTAATAAAAATTGAAAAAAAATACAGCAATTAATGTATTATGTTTTTAAGAGCATCCATAATGGTTGTTCAATAATTCAATGCAATAGAAAAAAATACATTAATTAAATTTTTTTCTTCAAATATATTCAAAATTGGTCTCTTTTTAAAGATCTCTTTGAGAATATTGCAATGTTACAATTTTTAGTGTTATTGAATTTGTCCCTTTTATTTTATTTGAGTATGTAAAAAAAATATATAAATAGATATAACTATTGATCTGAAACTATTGAACTATACTATTGCAAGTAAAACTGCAATTCAATTCAATAGATGCCAAAAAAGATCAATTTCTTGAACTATTGAACAACCATTGCCGATGTTCTAAGAGATCTTAGATTCGAATCCCTTGATTCTTGATTGTGTGTGTGAGAAACCCCCTCTCTCCTATAGTTTGAACTATCGTTTTCTATATATATGGGACTGGGTATCCATGCCTCTCTCAAAACGTATCTAACAGTTCAAGAGTCTTGACCCAAGAACTGGAAGGTAAATTTCTTGGCAAACTGAGAACCCATGAACCAATTTCAAAAGCCCGTTTTGTTTTTTGGTCTTAAGTCAATTTTGATGCAAAACGACCCAACGAACCATTACCCGTTTGAGAATAATCCTTTAATTAGTTTTATAAATAATCCTCCATTTTTATTCGTCGAAAACTTTAAGGCCGGTTTGGTATTCTACTCAAAAGTCATGAATTTTTTTGTTCTATCTTTGACTTTGAGTACATCAAGCAAATTGGTTTTCATTTTTATAACAATTTTTTGAGTCGGTTGGAGCATAACAATTTGTTGGGTTTAGGTATTAAGTTCAGGTGACGTGTCCACAAAAATCCTTTTATGCATATGAAAAGACCTGTAAATTAATTGTTAGATTCTATGACTGGAGCCAGAACAAATGTGATTTCACCAGAACAAATGTTGAATCACCAGAAGCAGATTAAATAAGCCTGTAAATGAAAAACAACTAAGACTGTGATGTGAGAGGAATGAAAGAGTGTTTTGGGCTCTAAATGTACGAGTGAACAGCAAGAACCAATTATATTCCGTGGTGCCTTTGCCTTGACTGCCGCTTGGAGAAGAACCAATTATGTTGCCAATGGAAGAAGATAGCTCGAAATGCTCTCTGGTTTCGTACTACAATTTTTGGCTACAATCATTCAGATTCAACATGTCGCACTTCCCTCATAACGTTCAAATTGTAGTTTCAGTGATATGATTTGATTTGATGCCTTTTCGGATTGAAGTTCATTACGGAGCTATAAAGCCTTACGAAGATAACGTGTGTGTGTGTTTGTGGTTGCAGCCTCGCATCGCAGGTCAAATTGCAAAAACCAAAACCGGAACCAAATTTTAAGACTGGGAAATGTCACGAATTTGCAGGCATCTTTAGCACCACCAATAATTGAAATGCTCTTGATCTTGAGATCTGATGTAAATCTATCAGAAATAAATGAACAAAATATTCCAGAGATAACTTCATCTAATAAGTTGGTCTTCGAATGGTAGGTTTTAATAAAATTTCTAAAGATGCAACACAAATTAAGTGGTTAAATCCCATACTCAAAACTCATACAGATCTGACTATGGAGATGTAACAAAACATGTTACCATTGAAATTGAATGAAAATATGGAAAAATGGGTACAACTACTCAACCAATGGATCTCCCTGTCCCCATCCATTGCATGTTTATGCATTCTTTAACTCATGTCCTGAAGATAACACATAAAACAACAAGTAACTCAGGATCACCCTCATTGCTCTCCAAGTGTTCCTGATAAAGCAGCCTACTCCTTTTGGGTCAGTTAACCAGACCAACTCACTTTGTAACTAATCAATCAATACAACAAAAGAAACATGAAACTGAATATTTAGGTAAGAGAATATTTGTTCATCATCAGCTTCCTACAAACCAAACATAACATAAACCAAAACAGAAAATGGAACTGATTTTCAATTGCAATTTCTCAGCTTGTAGGGTTTGAATTTTCAAAGAGACGCAATTCAGGTGAAACTTGGACTTATTCAATACAAAGAGCCCAATATTTATCACAAAACTTGACAACTTCTTCAGAGCTATCGACAATTTCACAAATTTCAAATGAACGCACTCTAAGTCGCAGCAAAAATAATGCACAGAAAAAAACAGTGAATTGTTGGAAGAGCCAACCTTTACGTTGTTGATAAATGGTGAGAAAGAGTGAGTGCTAAAATCCTAGCTTGATGTATTTGTAGAGATGCCAGACTCGCCCCCCGCCCAGGAAAATTTTAAAAAAAAAAAAAAAATTGTGGGTGCTAGCCGGGTCCTTTTTTCCCCTTTTTTTTTCATTTTAATAAATAGTATAGCCGCGCGGCTATACCTTTTTAAAACGTATACCCGCATGCTCCTTAAAGATATTATTTAAATAGTATAGCCGCGCGGCTATACTAGACCCATTAAATATATTATTTAACGCGTATAGCCGTTCGGCTATACTGCTATACTATAACCATTAAATATATTATTTAACGAGTATAGCCAGACGGCGTTACTATACCCATTAAATATATTATTTGACGAGTATAGCCGTTCGGCTATATGATACCCATCAAATATATTATTTAAAGCGTATAGCCGCCCGGCTTTACTATACCCATGAAATACATTATTTAAAGAGTATAGCCGCCCCACTAAATATATTTTTTAACGGGTATAGCCGTTCGGCTATACTACACCTATTAAATATATTAATTTAATCTCACCCGTACAAAAATCACAACTTCCATGCTACCGTCGCTTGGAGTTCTGATTGCACCATGGAGGTTGAGAAAGCCACAGACGTGTCAGACATTCAAAATGAGGAGGTCGGCGAGGTGATCGAATCAGCGCCGCCCCTCAAAGTCGGGGAAGAGAGAGAGCTCGGTATCTCGGCCTCAAGGAAAAAAAGGACCGGATCCGCCTAGGCCAATTTTTCGAGCTTTGTCAGAACCGATTTGGCGAATTTTTTCTCTAAAACCCTAGCTTGATGTGGATTATAATTCCCACGATTTATGAATTAAAATAATTTGATTTTTAAAATTAAATTAGCCCAATTTCAAAAGCCCGTTTTTCATTTTGGGCCTAAGCCGATTTTGATGCAAAACGACCCAACGAATCATTACCCTTTTGAGAATAAATCCTTTCATTAGTTTTATAATTATTTAATGGTTGAAGACTTTAACTCTTCCGAGTGCTTTTAAAAGGGTTTTATGACTGCGATTAAGATAGAACCTGGTGCTCAATTTGGGTTTATTTAGTGATTTAATCTTGTGATGTGCAGCATATCCTGGCGACATTTACTAAGCACGAGGCCCTAAACCACGGGCCGATGAGATTTGTCTTGCATAAACCCCCACCAAATCACAATTATTAATATCTTCATTCTCTTTTTGCTAAGCCTAGCATCTTTATTCTAATTTACAAGTAGACCATCCAAATGCATGGGATTAAATGATTATCCACTTATTCACCGTCATCCAACCACTTAAATTAGGTAACATCATAACCAAAGCTAAGAGCATGGTTTTATTTTATTTTAAATTCATTAAAACTGCGAGATAAAAAATTCGAACTCAGATGCATAAAAAGGAGTATAACTATTCTAATCAATTTAACTAAGCTTATATCTTCATTCAAAACAAATCATGATTAATTTATAGACTTCCTAATATACATGAGCGACTAACCGTAACATAACTCTCAATAACAAAAGAGTGAAGATTAAACATAAATCAAACAAAAGTGACATTGTTAATTTGTGACTATCTTCCCTTGCCATTTTTTAACCATTTGTTTAAGATTCTGTTTGTTCTAATATCCATGATGAAATTTACATATAGGAAAAACAAGATAAATATAAAAAATAAAATCTCCAGTGGACTGAGTCGACAAGATCATGAGGATCTCGAGGAGGGCAAACGCGGAGGAGCTAATCAGGTGCCACACGTACACCATCCGTTCAGCTAGAGCCCTGCGACTATCAGCCAAGGACGAAGTTAAGTCACCGCCACCTCGAGAAACCACCAACCACGTGTATGTACAGCATCGCTTAACGAGCTCACACGTGTTTTCCGTACAGAATTTGTTGTTTACAAATTACACGTAACCCTCCCTCCATCCCAGAGTATTTATGAACCATCCATTGACGGAGGATCCCACAGCGATTACATTTTGCCGACCTGTCAACTTTTCTTTATTGAAGGGGTTGGGCCTACAACCTCTCTGTCTCAAGCTTCTTATCACCACCTTGACCCGGTTAGGTTAACCTGGACCCAAATCTACGTGCAATTTTAATCCGGTGGTACTACTTCGTACCAAACCAGGGCCCGTGGTCCGTGAGTTCATAAATCCAAGTAGCTCGTTGGAATGAATGCACAATCTCCATGTATTACGACCTTTTAATCTTTCAACTCTCATTAAAGTTCCAATTTAATTATTCCGTTACATTTTTTTGTTGGTTTTAGAGGATAAAATAGTATCAAAATTGACGTTTTACCCCTTGAGATAGAATTGATATAATGTGAGGAAATGACTAAATTATAACACGTATGAAAAGTGAAAGATAAAAATAACACACAAACGAGTTCAAGAATAATAAAACTCGGTTATAAATTCAAGCACCACTAACAATTAAAAGTTTCACTTTTTTTAGCACAAACTACTTAAGTTATAAACCCCTTATAAACAAATGTCTTACTTCGGACAAACATTTATCCAATTACCATTTTAACAAATACTGAACATAAAAATCTTGGGCAATATTATTTTAGAAATCTAAACTTTACACAAATTTGTGTGAAAATAGCTCTTCCATAGAAAATACGCAAGTACTATTTTTGTCTTGAAGATTAAGGTATAGCAACGAGCTATAAGTCTATAATCAATCATAATCGAAGTGGTTGAAATGTTGCATGACTTTCATTGCTTGATCTTATCTTCCTTTTTTGTTTGATCATGAACCTTATCCTTCATTTCTGCATGCATTTTTAGGTGATAAACGTTATAAAGCAAATTTGATTGGGGAAAATAAAACATTTTAAACATCAAACCAGATCTATACAAGTTCATGCACCGATTTATTGGATTCGATCCTATAAATCTTTGTTTGAGATCAACTAAGTGTTGGTTGGCTTTCTTCCAAGCAATACCTTTTTCTTTTTTTTTTTCTTTTTTTTTTTGCTTTTTTAATTTTTGAAGGGTGCGAAGCAATTTAGATGTAACGTTAGAATTATAATAAATATTTAAAAAAGGTGCAAGTACAGCTTTATTGTTTTAAAAAATGTAAAATATATTAAAATTTGAAAAATCGTTGGCTTTCCATGGAAATAGAGGGGCTATTCTGGAGGCGGTAGATATTTTACTAGAGTTAATTGACCGCAGTTACGTATTTAACTCCACCACGGTTAACTTAAAACCCAACCCCACTCTGTGACTATGTGGCCTACTTGGCATTTACCCTCTCTCTCTCTCTCCTTCTTCCTGCTACTTCAAAACCGTTTATATATATGAGACACTCAGCGACCATCTTCTCTCGCATTTGCAGAAACTCCCGAGTCCAAGCCCCCACCCGAAAATGATGTTAGGAGAACCGACCCGACTGCACCCGACCCTCCAAGTCCCTCCGTGGGACCCATTCGACGATCTCACCCCAACGTCGCCGTTCTCCGCCCCAAATCCCTCCGTCAACGTAAACAGCAATGCCGGCAACGGAGACTACTCTCCACTGTCTCCGATGTTTCTCGACTCGCTCGCCGCACTCCACCGTTACCTTCCGTCAAACGAGTCTGACTCGCTCGGCGATGACCCGGACATGCCCATGAACCCGATCTCCTGCGACCAGTTCCGCATGTTCGAGTTCAAGGTCCGGCGGTGCGCGCGTGGCAGGTCACATGACTGGACCGAGTGTCCGTACGCCCACCCAGGCGAGAAGGCCCGGCGCCGCGACCCGAGAAAGTACCACTACTCGGGCGCCGCCTGCCCCGAATTCCGCAAGGGCCATTGCGCCAAAGGCGACTCGTGCGAGTTCGCGCACGGCGTTTTCGAGTGTTGGCTCCACCCGGCCCGTTACCGGACGCAGCCATGCAAGGATGGGCTGGGCTGCCACCGCCGTGTCTGCTTCTTTGCTCACACGCCCGAACAGCTTCGGGTCCTGCCCGGGCAGAGCCCGAGAACTCACGGGTCGGGCGCTTTCGACTCGTATTCGTACGGTTCGTCACCCACCTCGATCCTGATATCGCCGCCGATATCTCCGCCGTCTGACTCGCCACCAATGTCGCCCAACAGCCCTCAACTCGGCTGTAACTCGGTGAGTGAACTCGTCGCTTCGATGCGGAACTTTAAGCTTGCTAAGATGAAAATGAGTGCTCCGCCTGCATGGGGCCCACAAATGGGATCTGGGTTTGGTTCTTCTCCACGCGGGTCTGCGCTCCGACCCGCGTTTTGTAGCCTTCCTTCGACTCCGACTCGGACCTCGGGTCGGGCTGGACCCGGGGCGGTTGATATTTGGGACCACCCTTGCGAGGAAGAGCCGGCAATGGAGAGGGTGGAGTCCGGGAGGGATCTCCGAGCGAGAATGTATGCGAGGCTGAGTAAGGAAAACTCGATGGGCAGAGTCGGCCGAGTCGACTCGGGCATGTCAGCTCCTGATGTGGGCTGGGTTTCGGAGCTAGTGAGTGAATGAAACCCGAGTGCAGTGTGAACTCGTTTGTCGATCGTGTTCCGTTTTGATTCAATTTTTTGGCTGATGCGTTAAATATCAGTGGCCTTCTGATTCTTCTGACCTTTTGTGAATAGAGGTTAATTTTGAAACTGTTGTAAATAGTTGATGTGATGAACTGTGAAGGAAGGAAGGAGATTTTCCAAAGTCCCGTTCTGCAAATTTGTACAGATAAAAAAGAAGAATTTGTTGAGGCTGCTGGGAATTTGGGTAGCTGTTGTTTACTTTCTTTGATCAATGTCTATGAATTTTAATTTTCTTTTTGCATCTTCTGTCAAATTTTCTCGGATAATCATATTGTAAGTTCATTTTCATGGCTCAATTAATGTAAATTTCATTTCCTCAATTTTGTTTTTCCCCATTTCTGCGATTGAATTGTGTTTTATTCTCCATAATTAATGTCTTGCACATATAAGAAAATGTTGTAATTTAATCTGGATAGTTTAACATTATGATGAAAAAAGTTGTGTTTTGTCTTCAAGCTTCAGTCTTAAGCTTTGGATTCTCAGACATGTCATATGAATGAATTATGAAATTTAGTAATTCGAGTTTCTCTTTCCAAATATTAGATTAATTTAGAATATCATTTGTTTTATTGAACATTAGATTAATTAAACTCTCCTAACATTAGATTAATTTAGATTACTGAACATTAGATTGATTTAGACTATCATTTGTTTTATTGAATTAACTGACTCTGTGGGTTTCTAAGCAGATAGAATTCATTGATGCTTTCGCTTTGATCAAGCTTGCTTTCCAAGCTTATTATAAAGAATGAAGCAATAGAAAATTATAATTTATTTAATAAAGTGTCCTGTAAACAAATTATTCATTTAGAGCTATATGGATTAAGAAAATGATTAAACCTGTGGAAAAGAATCATTGTAATTTAAACCCACCACCCTCTATAAACAATTATATCTGGTTTTCATGTACACAGCGATTGGATTCATGACGTGGCTTGTGGAGCTGATAAGCCCGTCCTTATCCATTGGAAATCTTTTAATTTATCCACTATGTGCCACCACTTGTGCTTTGACTATTCTTTCGTGGATTTTATCTGTAAAAATAATGTCTTTGATGTGAAGGTTTTCAAAGAGAGGATATGGTCAAGGAGGCACCATTTGCTTATGTTACAACTTCCACATCAAATTAATCTCTCGTCATGATCTCTTGTGATGATGATCATTTGTAGTGTTATTTATTTGCATTTCTCTCACAAAATGTACTAGAGTATAAACCATACAAAGATTTACGCACGTTGTCAATTTATTTTAGATTGCAGATTTGAATAAATTTACCTCTTAATTCACGTATCTTATTCAACGGCCACACTTGTTCCTACTTAATCTAATCTTAATCATACAAAGATACAAGAACTAATGTCTATATAATCCATTAAGTTTGAAAGTGATGGTTTAGAGAAGCACATCCGTGTAAATAATTGTTTTATGTAGCAATCAAAATCATTAGTTCTGTTTATGATTAATATATCTCATTGAAAGTAAGAAAAGTACATTGGCATGTAGATTAGAGGTCTCAGATTTAGGAGATAAACTCTCATGTAACGAGAATATCATTTTTTGTTCACTTGACATAACTTTTTCACGTGTCGTATTATTGGTCAGAATAATAAAACAGTATTATTTCGTTACAATGAAGTTTTTCTTTTTCTAATTTAAATTCTTATAACATCTTGGTTGTATAATTATGTGTATAAATAAAAAAGACCACTCCTTTGAGATTGGGTTTAATAGAAGGATTAAATAAAACAAAAGAAAAAGGGAACTGAATGATTCAAAAGAATGAAAAAGGCAGACAAAGTGGACGGTGGTTCCAAGGGTTTCGTTGATTTTTGCAGTGGCATGGCAACTTTACTTATTGAGTGGGAGGGATCCTGTAGTGGCGTGCTCATCAAAACTGTTTGAGCTGGTGGGTCTTACTCTTATATATATTATATACATTACCATCAAATCAAAAACAAAAGCTTCCATCACAAAATCCCTTGGAGAGTGTGTTATTGGGCTCTGTTTGGTTACATGTAATTTCATCTCCAAAACCCAGGACAAGGACTTGAACCAATTCCAAAATATCTTATGGAGTAGAAGTTCTTCATGAGTGCCATAATATTAGTACATACCTAACTTTCCATCGGTTGTCTAAAGATTTATACCTACTTGCAAGAACTTATTATTTTAGAGGGTAATGTTTTCTTATCAGACTTGCGTTATTAATTTATCAGACTGAATTTGAACCATATATTATAATAAAAGTCAATCAGATAAATCTTTATTTATCTCCCGACAAGAAAATATTTATTATACTCCAAAATGTGTATAGCCATGCAATGCAAGCTTAAATAGATTGCGAGACATTGACTTGGTAATGAAGGGACAAACGAACGTTTTGAAGGGACCCAAGTAATTTTTTTCCGATGGACAAAACATTGTCGCTATCGTGCTAAGTTGATTGACAATTATATGCCAATATTTGGCACTATTTCCTCCCTCCTTTGTGCCATCTATTCGTTGGGTGTTACGTTGTTGTTTGCTATGGGGAGGACCATATAATATTTATATATTTTGGATTGAAAATGTGGTGGTTGCACAAAAATGATGTGACAAGTTGGGCTCTTATCCAAATCTTGTTTTTATCTTATAGAAAGAGTTAGGTAGTGTAAAATAAATATGTCATGATTAGCTATTTTGTTTGTTTTCTAAGTTATTAGAAAAATAATTTAGCATATTGGATTTTGTATGTGCATCCAGCAAAATGATAAGGGTAAATTAATGGAAGTTGGGCATATAAAATATTTTATTTAGTCGATATACGATTTATCACTAGTATAGGAGTAGGAGTAACGTAGGCTCAAATTCTCAATCATATTGTTCCAATCTTTTAATGTCCTCAAATGATTATGCAAAGGCCCTTCATTGCAAATTTTCAATATATATACATCTAATTAGTTTATTCACATATTAAGACGGATAATTTTTATTTTATTTTTTATACATACAATATTGAAAAAGAGGAAATCAAATCTAGGACGTCAGTTAAGAAATATCATTTGTTTGCTAAATACTTACGCTGTATTAATAATGTTTTGACGGGAGTGTCTGGACGGGAGTAGCAAGGGATCTCATCGGTTATATATGAAGCCGCAGGAAAAATCAAAGATATGTAGAGCTGCCTTCTCCTCAAATTCTGTACGTTTTTCCTTTGTGGTACCCTCACACATGAGCCCAGCCCAAGTGAACCCAATGAATGAAAGAAATTGGTCAGTTTCACCTTGTTCTGTCCATTGATAAGGCCCTAAGGAGACTTGGGCTGTGAATGTATGAAATATTGCTTTAAGTAAACCAATTAAATTAACCCATGTGCACCAAAATGATGTCGTGGTGGGGTTAAAAGGAAAAAAAACACGGTGATGTCGAGTTACTGGTTTAGCAAGTGCCCAGTGGTTTGTCCGTCATTTGGATAAGGTTCTGGGGTTTTATTGGATTTGTATTTCAGATTGAGTCCCGAAGGTTGCAACACTCGGTGGTCAGTGACAGGCTCAGTTTCGCGAGTGGAAATTAATTGAGGTAGACACAAACTGGCCCGAACATCTCATGGTATTTACCAATATATATATATATATATATATATAAACATTAAAAACGACTTGAGCCCGTGACATGGAATCTTTAGACTGGAAGCAGAGAAAACAACAAAATACCAAGAAGTCAATAGGAAAACAATGGAGAAGCAGCCACACCAACTTGAAATTAAATAATTAATTTTTATGATATTTTAAAACCCTTTTGGCTGTGACCAAGACATCAATGCTCATCGCCTTGATGGGTTACTTTGAATAGTAAAATGTCAAAAATAGTACAAGCTCACATTGAAAAGTTCATTTGAAGCATTCACCATTAGAACTGTCTGTGTATGAGTTCCAATTTTCGATTTACTATTGCTAATTGGACACAATTTTCTCATATGATACTATTTAATCAAATATTTATTTACCGCTAATCACTTGTCAGTGGATGTGGATCAAGGCAAGAGTAGGGTTTTGTTCCCCTGTGCCTGTGTGGTGGCTAAGTCCATATCTTCTGACCAGAGCTAGAAGAACACAACTAATTAAAGCAGTAAAATTCGACTAAGGGACATTTTGGACCGTCAGTTTTGAACGGTTCATTCATCTTCATGAATCATGATATTACCCTACCCGATATTAAAAGTTAAAATAAAAATAAAAATAAAGTCAATACAGTTTTTGTGTGAATGTTGACTGGGTCTTTGTCTTGGAATGCAAGGAACAAGTACCAGATAAAAAGAAATTATAATTAAAGTTGAGAAATGGGGAGGTCGTACAAGTACAAGGTCAAGCCTTTTTTCATTTACTCTATTTGTTTTTTATTTTAAGGTGCCACCATCTTTATAAGCTCTCCACCAAAAGCTCCTGCATTTGCTTATTTTGGAGCATCAGCGTGTCTGAACTTTCTTTCTGTCTCTGTCTCTGTCTCTGGTTCTAAGTCTTTCTCTCTCCCTCTCTGAAATTAGTTTTTTGGTGGTGTGTGTGTGGAAGTGAGTAATTAGCCATGGGACGCACTCCGTGTTGTGACAAAGATAATGTGAAGAGAGGTCCATGGTCACCTGATGAAGACGCAACTCTCAAGAGCTACCTTGAGACTCATGGAACTGGTGGAAATTGGATCCTTTTGCCCAAAAAAGCTGGTATCTCTCTTTCTCTCTCTCTCTCTCTCTCTCTCTCTCACACACACACACACACAAACACACACACACACACACACACTCTGTCTCTGTGTGATGCTTAGTTCTATCTTTTGACCTCACAGAATGAAAATTATGAAAAAAAGAACAAAAGGGTTCTTCTTTTTTTATTTTGCCAATTTGTTCAATGAATCGTCCATACTAAACCCATTCATCAGTTTGACTCTCAGAATTTTTCTGGATGAGAAAAGGTTGAACTTTTTTTCTTCTTCTTACAATTGTATTTTTCCTTTTTTTTTTCAGGTCTTAGGAGATGTGGGAAGAGTTGCCGTTTACGTTGGCTCAATTATCTGAGGCCAGACATCAAACATGGATGCTTCACTGAAGAGGAAGACAGCATTATATGTAGCCTCTACAACCAAATGGGGAGCCGGCAAGTCCATTTATCATTCTTTATACTAAATTTTTTCATGGTTTTTATATCTGCAACACTATTAATAATTTCTAACATTTTTCCCCACTTTTTTTCAGATGGTCAGTGATAGCTTCTCAGATGTCTGGAAGAACAGATAATGATGTGAAGAACTATTGGAACACCAAATTAAAGAAGAAGCTATTTGGGGGAAAACAAAACCTCACAACAAAGAACAGCAAAGAGCCCACTAACAATGCCACTCTTCCTGGCTCTGCAGCCTCACTGGCCCTGCCTTGTGTCCCAAAAGCTGAACCCCAAGACTCTGCCTTTTCAACATTCCAAACCCAAATTCCACCCACATTGCACATGTTAACTGATGTTAATTCTGGACTGAATGCCTATAACCAAACCTGGACTTTAAACTCACCAGATCAATTATACAGCTCCAAGGTCATGGCTTTTTCAGATTTTGGTGCAAGTTCAAAGAAAAGTTACACTACTGTTTCATTATCTCAGGATGGCTCAAACATTTCAGACTCTTCTTCAATAGCTGCTGTTGACAAGTGTGCCTCACTACCTGGAAATGGTTCCCTTGATGATTCTGGGTTGTTTACAGATTTCGGTCTGCCTTATGATGTGAATTATGGCATGTGCTTTGGAGAAAAAACCAGTGAATTTGGCCCAGCTAGCTGTACAAATTTTGGTGATTTATTTTCAAGCTCATATTGAGGCACAAAACAAGGACTGAGTCAAAGGGTTCTCAACCATCTGTGAAAACCAAAAAGCATGGGGAAAAGAAACAAAAGCAAATGCTTAGAACTGGCGAAGGAAATGGGGGAAGTAAATATTAGCTAGAAAAAAGGATGTTCTTTTTTGGTTCCCCTTTGTTTTAATTTCTTTTTCATTTATTCTAGTCATATTCAGTCTCAGTTGGACCTCTGCTTCTGTTCATAGAGGAGGAGAAAATGTGATGTAAATCAAAATTTTAAGTAATGACTAGTAGATGAACATGTATGGAACCCTTCCTCTTTGTCTCTGTTTGTTTTGTTTGTCTGTGTATAAAGCTTTCAACTTTCACAGGCATTCCCATTGTGGGTTCTCAGAAATTTGGTTAATTAATTTACTCTGTCTTTAAGGTACAATGGCACAAAGAATCAGTGTTGGGGGGTTTGGATGGCCTCAGCATGTTTGCCTGTTTCTTTATATGCCAGGGGTCATGAAAGTTGTGTGGGGGTGTGGCCAGTTCAAAGTTGATCATGATCCGAAATGTCCCTCTCAAAAAATAACCATAAAAGATACTCTGCCCTGCTTTTGATATTTTACTCAGTCATAACCTACATCATCTCTGCAACTTCAAGACTTGGAAGTGGTAAAATCAAAGGTTATGTTTGAAGAAGCAGTTGAGGTCTTGTGTTTCAATCCCCCTCTCCATTATCGCTTGGATATTTTCATCTCATGCAGCAATGTGAATACACATTTGCATACATTACCCTATAGAAACTTACAAAAATTTTCTCCCTTTTTATGTGTATTGAGAAGCCATTATTTTTTGGAAAAACGCGTTCTGAATGTTTCGACTCCATATGGTTTAAATTATTCATGCAGTGTGTGCCTAAGGTCAAGTGTCACTGTTTGAGAGCTGTGATTCATAACTAGAACATTAAACTTATCCATGGATCGTTTTCATTGTTCATTGTACGGTCAAGTACCCTGTCCATTCACGAATCGAGAGGACATAATTATTTTTTAATTTCCCGTACAATTTATTGGTGAAGGGAAGACTTTAAGATTATAATTAAGCCTCACTAATCACTGCCATTATTAAGTTCTTAAGCATTACTTAATCATTATTGTTTATTTTGGAAACCCAATTTAAATAAAACATTGTTAGTCTTAGTCATCATCTTAAAATATGAGATTAGATCACTTGCCATAAGCTACCAAACATTGCATATGCTCCGTCTACGAGAATTGCCCCAATTAGGGATTGTTTGAAAATCATCGAAGCTATCCAGGGCTGGGAATCTGGTTTTGAAGTTTTCTTAATTATGGGATATATTGCATTTACAGAAAGGTTTAAAACAGATGGGGTTCACGTTTTGATCTCTCTCTGTCTCTTATCTTATGCTTTCACATTGAACTTCAAAGGTTGCATCATAATGAATGTTCTTTATCTCCTTCTTGGTGGCATTTTATGTGTGGTTGAATATTCCTTCTCCAAATGAACTTTTTTGAGGACATTTTTTATTGAGAGGGGCGATAACATACTAAACTCACACACACTACATGGATGCTAGGACTCGAACCTAGAATTTTTCTTAAGGAACAATTGCTCTAAACCACTATACTAGTGGGTCATTTGCTTCTTCAAATGAACTTAAGAAGAAAGCATAAATCCCATATCAGAAATCAGAAAAGACAATGTGTAAGAGCCCCTTGTTTTCACAATAGAGGTCCCTCTTCTCCATTGGCTATTTCAGAAAGTCCAAATTCATGGAATTTAGCTGTTAAGAGAAATCAATAAGGAAAAAGAAAGGAAAAAAAAAAAACAAACCAAGTGAAGAATCTTGCAATTAGTCTGATGTGATTAAGAAGTCACACCCCATAATCCTATTTTATGCCTTACAATCATCAGCAAGTGAAGAACTTAAGATGGGGCATCCCTTTCAGACTTTTCTTTATGGAAGACAGAGTTATTCCAAGTCAGAGAAAAAGATAACCTCAACTTTGTTGCCTGTCTAAAAGTTAAAATTAAAATTATGAAACTCATTGAAACACCAGAGCAAAAACATACAGGTTCTTGTTTTTCTTGTGTTCATATGATGATGCACTTATGGTCCCCCCCCCCCACTTTCACGGTTTGTTCTGTTTATATTTAAGTAGAGAATCTTTGTCAAATTGCAAGCATGGTTCACACCCATCTTATACATGCTTTTATGTTTTGTTCATTCTTCTCTTTGACATTGAATCCTTCAAATTATGGTGCGTCGTTTTGAATATTTTTCATGCACGTTGCTCGGTCAATGGATCGATGTTATGTATGGAGAGTAATGATATATTTCCATTGCCCTCATGTAATTGATGCGATGCGTGTGTTAAGATTTTCTTAGAATCATTCTGTGAGCTATAGCCGTTTTTGCAAGTCATCGATTAGCTCGAAATCATAGCTTAACGATTCTAAAATTGTGATCAAGCATAGAGTTTATGTTTAACTTTGTAAAATCATAATAAGATTTCGATAGTGATAAAATAAAAAAAAATGACTATAAGTTCCCAGTATTAGTTGTACAAAGAAGCCTAATATTTGACCCATTATATTACAAAGTAGTAAAAACAGTTTTACCAACTTATTATTTTGTATACATACAGACCATCAAATGCAGTATTAAAAGTCACAAGTCAGTCTGGAGAGTCCGAGAGATTCGCATCATCCTCCATAATTCAAGTTTTATTAATCTTCTCCTTCTATATGTTAACAACTGCAAACACAGCAACAAAACCCATCAGATCATATGAAGTAACATAAATGCTTTGAGAAACATAACTTTGATTCAAATGACAATTTAAATCTTAATCCAACAGAAGCTGAATTCTTATTTAAGTTCTACGACAATTTAAATCTTATTATGTGCATCACCCCGCTTGAGTGAGGAGTCCATTGTCAAGATAAATTACCAACCTGATACATATAAGTAACCTCTTAAAGTGCCATCTCTGCCTGTAATGCAGCAAGCTCATCCTCATCACGGTTGTTCCTCTGAGGAGCTGGTTGGGTTGGTTGCCTGCCTACCGGGGCATTTACGTGTACTGTAGCTGCGGGAGCAGTTGTGGCTGGCTGGAAAAGCTCCTCCTCCAATTCAGCTCCTTCCAGTTCTTCAAGCTCTGCTTCCAATTCATCCTGCAGAAACAAAGTTGCATAATTTGAACCTAATATATTGAAAATAAACCATTGCATGCATGAACTAAGAACTTGCAAAGATCATACTTCATCAAAATCAGCTGCTGCACCAATAGGTGCTGATAATGCCTCCTGAATCTGCTTCATGCTTTCAGTTTGGTCATTGATCTCATCCATTGTTTTCTCCAAATCATCAATTTTCCTGTTAAAAAAAGGCCAAAGTTGAGATGTACAATTCAGAACAGAAGGATATGGAATGCTTCCTTTGAAAGATCATCCAAAGTGCTTTGAGAGTAACTTAAGACTGACTTTGCAGAGGATGCTATAGTTCATTTGAATTTAAATTTCTTTCATTGTTATGGCAATTATGGCCATGGAATCTATAAATTCTACGGAATGCAGTTTAAATGCAACTTACGTGGCCTTGTTCATGGCCTTCATCACAGATGTTCCACTTCTCAATGCATCAACAGTTTCCGTTGTAGCGTTTGCACCTTCCAGCATTATCATCTGAAACCCCAATTCAAAATATGTCTTCATGATAAACTCTCAACAAATGAAACTTCACTAAAATTTACAACAGTACCTACCTGATCATGAATGCGCAATTGGAAATTTCCAAGCTGCTCAATTTGTTGTTCGTAAAGCCTTTTCCTCTTTAAACATTTTATTGCCGCTGGATAAAAAACAAGAATAAGATATACAATTTGATACTAATTGCGAAAAAAATACGGTTTGCTTTCAAAACCTACATAATTTACTTGCTTACGGGTTCAGATTTAAACAGTTAATTAATAACTCCATTGTTTTCTCTAGTGTTTTACATGTCCTTCCACCACAAATGGCAAACCATGCAACAGCCTAGCATCATTCTTAAAAACCCAACAAAATCAAAAAGAAAGAAAAAAAATAGTTCTTTCCGGATCCTATACAAAACATATATTCATATGATATAATTTCACCAAAAAGAGAAAAGGAACAGAAAAAAAACTAAATAAACGACATGTAGCCTGTAGGGGGTCTTACCAGTTCGGTTTCGTGCTTGAGTAAATTGCTTAGCCTTCTCAACCTCCGCAGCTGCCTTCTTTACAAGAACTTTCTCCTTTTTCTCTAACATCTCAAGTGTCTGCACAATCCCAAAAAACAATACTTTTAGCAGAAAAACAAAAACCCATATAACTATAATCTCAACACAAGATTCAGACTCGTAAAATTTGCGAAAAATTCCAGCACAACCCTGACAACACCTACAAACCCAAAATCATACATCGTTTAATTTGTGTATAGTTGGCAGGGCATTGGCTTCCTGCTTTGCTTTCCCAAATACTCGCTTAAACATTTTTGCTCTGATTTGTTTTCCAGACAAGCAAAACAATATCTTTTAAGATCCTGCAACCAAATCAAACAAGTTGATCAGTGACTTTGACCCATCTGATTGAACAAAGCTACGGTCAACATAAATGAAGCTATATAATTTAAATAATTTTGAAAAAAGAAAAAAAAAAACGGACTGACAATATTGAAAACCGCGTTCAGAGTTTTGCAGGGTGATCGGTCACGGAGGTTGGACTGGTTAAAGAGTAAAAGCAGACCAGGAATGGTAGTTTTTTTTAGGTACCAGAAATAACTTAACCAGACAAAAGAGGGAGACTTATATCACAGGCTGTGAGGTAATTTACTATGACAGACGAATAATCAGCGGGACTACGATGATGGGATTTGTTCGTTGTATGAAGAAATGAGCCAGACAGTTAATTAGGAAATGGAGTTGATGAACCAGCACGCGAAGGCCGAGCGGCCTTAAGAAAACCCAGGCCCCATATATTTCTAGGGTTGGGCTTATTGGGCCCATTAGCAGATCCAATTAACAAATTTCATGAGTTTGTCCGTAACCCTAATTTCGGAAAAGGGCAAAAAACACCGTGAGCCACCCTTAAAGCCCAATACGAAATACGAAAAAAACCAAAAAAACAACACACCAAGAATTAACGTGGTTCGACAAAATTTTATTTACATCCTTACAGAGTTTTTGAACTAAAAATTTACGTGATTCAGCAAAATTTTATTTATATTGTCAAAGAATCTTCGCTTTTAACCTCAAAATCGAGCATGTATACAATTGAATAAAACCTTTATACACCCTTTCTCAAACTTATTATACCTCGTTTGGTTCTCACTATCAACTTCCTTGTGTGATTTTAAATGCCCACAATTGAGCTGGATTTTATAACCTCACCTAAGTCCTATTTGAAATAAGGAAAACTTGCTAGATTGAGAAACCAATTGTAACAAGGTAGTTTAAAATCAAAAACTTCGGGTCCAAAGTTAAGAAGCTTCTAGTGTACATTCATAATTTCTGAGTGTCAATAAAATTTGTTAATGAAACCAAAAATGCTATTTGGACACATAACATTGACCACCTTAACTGACCACTTTATGTGGCAACTGATGTGTCATGCCAGGTCAATTAAGTGAATGCTGTCATGAGGCCACTCACTAGGAATGCTTGAGTGTTTCCAATTAGTTTCTAATTGTCATGACAACATTTATTCATTGACATGGCGTGTGTATCAGTGGCCACATAAGAGTGGTAAGTATTGCGTGTCTAAGTAGCGTTAGCATCAGAACAGTCAATTCAGATCAATGAGAGTTAGGACAAATACCACGAAGTTTCTTGTGTAACTACACGACATTATTCCGTTGGGTAGCCTGAATAGACGATATTTTTATTAGTACCTGTCAAGATTGAAGTCTAGAGCGACACTGATATGACATACAAATCAA